>NC_049222.1:38557301-38857301 GCF_011100685.1 Canis lupus familiaris | reverse complement strand
GGCTTGGCATAATCCAGCCAAAGTAATATGGCTCCGGAAAGGAGCCAGCTACCAGAAGGACTGGCCAAGTACGGCTGAGGTGCTGGGTGATCTGTAGGGGAGAGAGAAGGTGGTTCTATCTCAGCACTACTTAGGTGACCAGATGGCAGAACAGTTCAGCCATGCCCAGAGAAGAAAGTCACTTCTACACTTACTAGACAATCACTTCCTGGGGGTTCCCAAAAATCACCACAGAAGGACTTGTTCAGGGGACCTGAGTCCTACATGAGTTTGAAGCAAGACGCAGGAAGAAAGAGTTTGACACACAAAATTTTGCCTTGGAAAACAGGGGCTCTCAAACAGGTCATGAAATTTATATGACTAGAAATATTGGTATAATTTTCTTGCTTTATTGAAATAAATAAATCATGTTTTAGAATGTGATGACTCTTCTCTTTTGAACTAAAATGTTTAATTTTGTAAGTACACTTTCCAGAATGGTGAGAGGAAATGCATCTGAAAAGCCATTAAGATTTTATCAAACGTTATCAATTCATGACACAGAAGTGTGTCACATACGTGAGTGAGAAGGATAACCTGAAATAATTACAAATAGATTTTTGTTCACAGCAAACCCACAACAAGCTCTCTTAATAAATAGTCTCCTTTTACTGTAAAGTTGAATAAATGAAAGGGATTAATTCATGGTCTGAAAGCACATCTCAGCAGTGCTCAAGGGACAGTATCTCAACAGACATCTGGAGAAGCCACTGATTAATTAATAGATTAATTAATCAGACAGCTGTACTCTTAGGAGAGAACTTAATTGTTTGGATTAATAACCCTACTAATTAATCCTAAAAATCAACAACCTTACAGTTGAGAGAATGCTGATTTTGTAAAGACCCATCTGTATGATAAATATCCTTCTACCATACTTACCAGCTAACTAGAAAGTGGCATCCAGGATGCTAAGTGACATCCGAGATCCAAGTGATTTTTCAGTTGGGTCACCTCTCTCATCCCTTTACTGCCACTTCCTCATCCACCTCCACCATCACAACCCAGCCCTTATGGCATGAAGGGGAAAGTCGTCAGATGGTATTTATTTGCAATTTGAAGAATGTGGTACCAAAATGTAAGTTATTTCCCAGAAATAAGGCTCTGAATAAACTGAAAGAAAGATCACCACCAGCTGGTATGACTGGTCCACATGACATTTTTCAAAATGAAATAAAGGCAGACAGACCCTTCTTCCATAGAACCTAGCAGATAAAGCAGAAGTGTATCGATATTAGTAAATGGCATGTTTGGCAATTAAATAGAAAATTTATACTTGTAAAGAAATATTATTTTCTGTAATGTAAGCGACCATAGTAAATCCAAATGATGTTTATAAATCATTCTTGTAACTTTAAGGAGTTTTGGGTAGCAGCTCATTAATAATTGGGGAAAGAGAAACACTGGAGTGTTTGATAACTCATTATTCAAATGGAATTTTTAAGTGACATTCTTCGCTGCAAATAATTCCATTTCTCTGGAAAATTTATGTTTAGAAAATAGACATTAGTCTTCAATTACCATTTGCATACATGCACAAACCAAAATTTTGCCAGGGTATCAATTATTGCCACAATTAAATACCAGTAATTTAAAAAATACACAACCAGAAATAGACCTTTTAATCAATTTTTTCAAAGCATATGAAGTTTAAAAACTTGAAAATATTTTAGAAGAAAGTTTATAGTACTAAACGTACTGAAATAAAGACACAGTCATGAACCAATAAAATCTAACTACATGAGGCACCCGGGTGGCTCAGTTGGTTAAGTGTCTGCTTTGGTTCCCATCGTGATCCCAAGGTCTTGGGATAGAGCCCCATGTCTGGCTCCCTGCTCAGTGGGAAGCCCGTTTCTCCCTCTTCCTTTGTCCCTCCCCCCATTCATGCTCTCTTTCTCTCTCAAATAAATAAATAAAACCTTTAAAAAATAAAAATTAAAAAATCCAACTACGTTATGACATACTGTTTGACAAAATAGAGGAGCCACTTTAAAAAAATCATAGAGAAATAAATCTAATACATAATCTTAGCAAGAAGGAGAAGGTTAACGAAGATATGAGAAATACAAAAATAATCTGGTTCCTTAAATAACTTTTAGTTACTTTTACATGGCTTTGAATATCTTACCTAACTGGCAATCTGGCAGACATGGAAGACAGCTGCATACACAATGTAAACAGGATATATTCCAAATATATTTTCCTTCATTATCCCTGGCCAGCTAAAGCTATATTGCTTATATAGCTTATATTGCTATAAGCCTATATCACATTCATCTGTGTCATGATAATAAAATAATAAGAATACTGAGCTAGGTAAAGGGCAGTTGTCATTTTCTGGCTAAGATAATAAGTGCGCAGAGTATGGATGAATTGCCCACAAATTAAGATTTAGTAGTGAAGCCCCCCACTATAAGATGGGTGGGAAGTGGGGGACACCTAGCCCAAAGCACATTTATTCTAAGGGAGGCAGAACAGCAAGGGGATAAAGGCTGTGCTGGAGATCTGCTTTAGAGTCTGGACCCCATTGACCAAGTCTCTAATCTAAGCTGCAAACAGTTAAGTGGGGGAACAATTGTACCTACCTCTTGTGAGCAGTAAGTTATTTCTTGCATATAAAGCTTTTCGCGCTGTGCTAATAATACTAATACTTATTATTACCATATTATGAAAAGCAGGTTTCACAGTGTGTGTAAGCATTCCAAATATATTGGGACTATTTTAAGGGGCTGCTGAAGAGGGAGTGAGTCTCAGAGTTAGATCCACTCTCAAGATGACATTACTCAATGGTCTTCACAGGTAGAGCAAGTTCTGAGGCAGTTAATGAAAATTATTCTACCGTATAAAATTAATAGCTCCACCAAGCTTTTCTTCTGTAGCTTAAGGCAAACAGAATAAGTTCTGTTTCCCTGCTGGGAGTGGAGAAGAAATGTACCAAGCTGGGTAAATATTCTGGAAGACAGAACTGTCACATTTAAGGTACACATGTCACCAACTCCTAAGGAAAACATAGCCGAACACTTAACAAAAGCACCTCGAAGTTACTTCTGTTTCCCTCTGAGGCTTCAGGAGGTGTTTCAAGCTCTTGAATTACCTGAACACCATCGGACTGAACCCCAATTTGCCTCGCGTGGCCAAAGTTGGGAGATGCATCAGGTGGTGACCACTTCTGATTCATCAATTGTTAGTCGAGAGAGTTTACGATTGTCTGTCCAGAGATAAGACTACGCGTAGTCTGGATGGGCTCTGAACTCCCCCTATGCCATCCTCCCACCCAGTATCTCTCTGCTTTTACTATTAAAAAGAACCGGTCATCATAATAATGCTACAAAATCTATTTAATTGTATGCCTTGAAGTGGAAATGGCTATTTATCAATACCTGTTTTTTTTTTTTTTAACATACTGGATTAGACAAAAACTTGTAAAATTAACTCGGTCTCAATTATCTCTTCTGCTCAGAACTTGGCATAATTAAAGTCAATGGCATTATCCGTACACGTCATTATAATCTCATTTTATCTTCAATCTTCTC
The DNA here is from genome assembly GCF_011100685.1 of Canis lupus familiaris. NCBI lineage: Eukaryota > Metazoa > Chordata > Mammalia > Carnivora > Canidae > Canis > Canis lupus. The sequence continues at coordinate 38,853,729 of NC_049222.1, read as the reverse complement.
TGCCACCAAACCTTTTATAGGAGCTGTTAATAAAAAGGAAAAGAGGCTACTGCGTTTTCCTCTTTCTGCTCTTACCTAACCTCCGATGGAGTCTTAACAAGCAAAGAAATGAGCAAAAATGAGCAAGCGGGGAAGAAAAAGGATCAAAGTGCTCAGACAATGCACAAACTAATTAAAGATAGGAAATGGAAGCACTCAGGTTTGCACTTTACTCTTTTGCTCCTGTTGCTTTTTACTTTCCTGTCCTGGGAACCGGTTTGCATAAAGACAAAGTAGACCTACAGTGGATGCATTCTCTTGGACTTGAGTCTTGGAGAAGGAAAGTAAATGCAAGAAATGCTTACGGAGAAGAGAGCACAGTGGGGTCCAACGTCTATGCATGATTTTGCAGTTTTAATTCCTTTGAAATCCATGTTCAAGTCATATTGGTGTCTGTGAAAAACCTTCAGATCCAGGCAGCCTGAAAAATGCTGCATTTAACCCCACTGCAAATGCCTGGTACCCAAAATCTCCACGCAAAGCCAGAGCATTAGCTACCATTTCAAACACATTAACTATGAAGAATATACCACGTGAGTTGACCAAACATTTTATAGTGCTAATATTGGCTCTGTTAAATTGGTAATTTTAAAAAAGATTTTACTTATTTATTTGAGAGAGAGAGAGAGCGATCACAAGCAGGGGGAGAAGCAGACTTCCACTGATCAGGGAGCCCAATGTGGAACTTGATCCTCAGACCCTGGGATCATGAGCTGGGCAAATGGCAGACGCTTAACCAACTGAGCCACCCAGGTGCCCAAATTGGTCATTTTTTGCATACGAGGCCTTCCTTGGTCCCTCAGTCTAAAGGAGGTTCCCTACCTCTTCTCCTTCATCTCCCTGTCCTTTTGCTTCAGTGAATCAATCATGCATTTATTTAAATATTTATTCATATGTTATCTGCCTCTCCACAAGACTGTACGCTCTGTTAGGGCAGGGAAGCCAGGTCTGTTGTTTGCCACTATAAATCTGGGTATTTCTCAGCATGATAGTGCAAAGGCTGTCAATATTCAATAAAATGAATGAATGAATGAATGAATGAATGAATGACAAATGCATGGGTGCTAAATTCAGTCCTGGGCACTTAATGTCTGATGTGACCTAGTAAAGTTGCTCTCCTCTAACACAGCTTCTGTTCCCTGGCACATGGACACAAACACAAAACACTGCAAACACTTACTCACCACTGTAGATAGAATCCCAGGGCTCCACTACATAATCTTTTTAAAAACCAACCCTCCAGGTCACATGATATTGAAGGTCTCATCTACCTCTGCCTGAAGGAGTTTCAAGATCTCAACACTGGCTAGGTGTTACAGATCCTGAACACGGTGTGAGAAACATAAATCATGCTAACAGCTATGACAGCCATCCCCGAATGTCTACTCAATGTCAGATACTCTTGTTCCTTAAAGAAACTTTCAATATGGATATTATTATCTCGAAAAGAAAACTGAAGGGAGGGACACCTGGGTGGCTCAGTGGTTGAGCATCTGCCTTCGGCTCAAGGCATGTGATCTCGGGGTCCAGGGACCGAGTCCCAGATCAGGTCCCCCACAGGGAGCCTACTTCTCCCTCTGCCTGTGTCTCTGCCTCTCTCTGTGTCTCTCATGAATAAATAAATAAAATATTTAAAGAAATAAAGCTGAAGTGATAAGTTGTGTTCGCTCTACTCACTATAGGTCAGCAATCTTGGACCTGAGTGACGGCAAGGACTTTGTGAGTCAGAGAAGTGGGACCCAAAGTGTTTGAGGACCAAGGAGAATGGTGATAGGCATGAATGATTGGGTAGGGGCAGAGTAAGGAAAGCTCTAGAAATACAGATGGGCCTCTGCATTTGTACAGGGTGGGGTGGGGGAGCATTTTCCCTTTAAACAAGAGGTAAACACAGCAACCAGAGGAGAGATTAAACTTTTATCAGCCAAGATTGGGCTTTGTTTAGGAAATACCTGGACATGTTGGACATCTCCTTGAATATGACAGGTGAGTCTCTCCAGGACCTAAAGAGAAAGGAAGGCTCTAGTACTTTCCAGTCCTAATTCTGACCTGCTTTTCCCAATGGCCCTATGGCTGACTTACATCGGGCAGAGAGAAATCAAAGAGACCTTTTAGACAGAAGACCCCTTCTCAGAAGTAGCTCAGGGATTCTGAGCTTCACATGCTTGGAGCACAGGCTGCCCAAGGAAGAAAGGGGAACCTATAATTGTGGGTGCTACATGGTTGTCACAGCTTGTCATTTTCCAAAAATGTCACAATGATCTTAATATCCTTATTCCAAGTACAATAAACCAAATTAGTGGCAATCTGCCATTTCTAAGTTAATAAAAATCCTCATTTCAAAGGAAAACTGAGCAATGCATGGTGTATGACTGAAGTTAATGTGCACTAGAATGCTGATCCTTATGTTGCAAGTCAGAAAATGTAAGCTGGCATAAGGAAAAGTTGAAAACTTGGCTTAAAGTGTCACTCAATGCGGTCAAAAATACTTTTTTTAAGATTTATTTATTTATTTGAGAGAAGGGTCAGGGGCAAAGAGAGAAAAAGAGAGAGAGAATCCTCAAGCAGACTTGCCCCTGAGCACAGAGCCTGACACAGGGCTCAATCCCAGGACCCTGAGATCATGACCTGAGTCGAAATCATGAGTTAGCTCCTCAACCAACTAGGCCACCCAGGTGCCACAAGAAAACATTCCTTAATTTTGTCCCTGGTAAACAAGAAATGGAAAGAAAGAAAGGAAACTGAAATCCAGCAGTGACTGACCCCTCCTGTCGGGTGCGACCCCCTTCAATTCAGCAAACACTCGCTGAGTGCTGATAGGTGCAGGACCACGCCAGGCATGGGAGCGTCACAGGACAGTCAGGTACTTCATTCCCCGAAGGAGCTCATATTCTACTGGAATTACACCATCTTCGAGGAATGCTAAAGAAATAACATTTGTCCCAGTTTGTATGTGGAAACAGCTAGGGACCGTTTAAGAGATAAATACAATCTCTCTTTCCTGGAAAAACCCAGAGAAATATTTAGGACCATTAAACCATCACGATTCTGGCTCTGACTTCAAATAAACAGGATAAATAAACCCTCCCTTCTCTGCATTTCTAATTTAGCAAAGCCTTTATACACCCTCTAAGAGCAAGTGAATTTCATATTTGCATCTTATTCGAAATGTGCTGGCATTTTGCTAGATGTTTTAACTGCAGTTTGGCAGCTCTGAAACATCTATTTGCAGATATAAAGCAATATCGGCTCAGTGTGTCTAATTCTGGGCCCATATACACATACATATGTATGCACATATTTAGAATATCTATGATGCATATATTAGTGCTGGGATTAGGCACAGATAGAAGCCAGAGACATGCCAAGACAGTATCAAATAATAGTACTAGATCTCATTTGTTGAGCGCCAACTGTGTGTTAGGTCAGACACTTGCATTTATATCATATTAATTCTCAGAGCACTAATAACAGTTATTAACACTTACTGAACACTTTCCATGTGCTAGGCTTTTATCTATTTACTATGTATGGGACTGCTGAATCACTCTGCTGTGCACCTTCTGAAACTAATATAATATTGTATGTTAACTATCCTTCAATAATAAAAAAATTTTTAAAGATATACATTATCATCACCTCAAAGATTCCCCTCATATCCCCTCCAATTCTCCATGTGACAGGCTTTATTTTAAGAACTTTTTTTATGTGTCAGCTCCTTTAAAGCTCTGATGGCCCCCAGTTGTAGCAGAGCTGGGATTCACACCCAGGCAGCTAGGCATTCAAGTCCAGACTTGTAACTGTTACACTTTAGTGCTTTTCTAAGAAGGGTCATAGATGCCCCATGTACAGATGGGAACACTGAGATAGGCAGTGGAGAGGCTCACAGAGCCAGCAAATGGCCAAAGTGGATTTGAACCCAGGACATCTTGCTCCAGCTCCCAATCTTTTATGTCTCAGGACATAATGGCCATTTGATATCGGTGTCCTTGGCATATATGAAAAAGGAAAGCTTGGTATTTGAAAAGCAAAGGGGGATAAAAGTCGAAATGCTCATAGTATGAAGTGGGTGTTCTGAAAGTCCATCCAGATCAACAGGCCATGTATATTACTATCCAAACTTTTGAAAGTGAAATGGGCGCAGTTAATAATGCCAAGACAACAGGCACAAAACAGGAGGTATGGTCATGCAATAGGGCTCTGATAAAAATCACACCTATATTTTCATGAAATTACTTAGCAATTGAATAAAAAGACACATGGGGGAAAATATACACCATTTTCTTTAAGTTAAATGATCCTTACAAGTAACAAAAGTATATTACCTAGGAATATTAATAATATTACCTTGAAAAAATGATGTTTAGGAGTCCTCCGGAATCTATTCCATTCACATCATAGAGCAAGAAACACATCTTATGGGCAGCCTGGGTGGCTCAGCGATTTAGTGCTGCCTTCAGCCCAGGACCTGATCCTGGAGACCTGGGATCAGGTCCCATGTCGGGCTCCCTGCATGGAGCCTGCTTCTCCCTCTGCCTGTGTCTCTGCCTCTCTCTCTCTCTCTCTCTCTGTGTGTGTCTCTCATGAATAAATAAATAAAATCTTTAAAACACACACACACATTTTATTCAGGGAACTGAAATGACTGCATGAAACCAGGCAGTATTATTCATATTGCATATTTATCTAAAATGCTTGAAAACAAATTAGAGACATATATCTACGTTTCAGGCCCCTACCAAGATTCGTTAATTAGTACACAGTGATTTCTCTTAAGAATAAAAAAGAGGGAAATTTAAAGCAACTCTATCCTGGTCTTTGTTTCTCCTCCTTCTGTGCCTACTGCCTCACATTCTTGCGTGATAGATCTTAATTCCTTTGCTTCCATTTTGTAAACCCACGTAGGAGTTAGTATCTCTCATCCTAAGAAGTCTACATAGTAGGTTTCAATTCAAAGAGTAGAAACAGCAGATCCATATTCACTTTGACAAATGCAAAGCTTCACATATGGAAAGTTTCCAGGCTGTAGAACATCCTTCAAGGAAATGAATCCCCACAATCCAGCTCTATTTGTTATTAAGCACTTAGAGATGAAGCAGAGGAGGGGGCCTAAGTTCTAGGAGCTTAAAAAATACCAAAGTAATTGCTCTGGCAGACTGGGAAGGGCAAACTCTGTCGGACAGTGGAAGAGAGAGCCCAGAATTGGAGAAGTCCTACAACTCCTGAAAGACTGCAAAAGGAAAAGTAACTTTATGGCAAATTCAGTGGCCTGCAGGTGTATCCCTGTGGGTATATTAATATATTCATTATGACCTGAGTACAGATCTCTGAAATAAATAATTATTTTACAAACTGTTAGATGTATCATACTGGTTCCTTTTCTGAACAGTACATCTTAAAGTGTTATTGAAAAAATATTTTTAGGGACGCCAGGGTGGCTCAGTAGTTCAGAGTCTGCCTTCGGCTCAGGGCATGATCCCCAGGTGCTGGGATCAAGTCCCGCATGGGGCTCCCCACGGGGAGACTGCTTCTCCCTCTGCCCATGTCTCTTTCTCTCTCTGTGTCTCTCTTGAATCAATCCATCAATCAATCAATCTAAAAAAAAAGAAAAAAGAAAAAAGAAAAAAACATTTTTAGAATATCTTAAGAATTTTATAGTTGTTGGGGCACCTGGACAGCTCAGTTGATTATACGGCTGACTCTTGGTTTTGGCTCTAGTCCTGGTCTCGGGGTCATGGGATCGAGCCCTATGTCAGGCTCCTTGCTCAGCGTGGAGTCTGCTTGAGATTATCTCTTTCTGCCCCTCCCCCTGCTCGTGTGAGCTCTCTCTCTCTCTCTCTCTCTCCTCTCCGTCTATCGAATAAATAAATAAATATTTAAGAAAATAGAATTTTATAGTTATCGCAAGTGCTGGGGATATAGCACTGAAAAGGTCATGGGTCTTACCCTTTCGAAGCTTACAATCTAGCAGGGAAGACAAAGATTTTAAACAAGTCAACGCACAAATAAAAAATACTCTAAAATTCTGTAACCAAATCTAATAAGAAAATCACATTGTTTTACTGGCATTCACTTTACAATCAACTTTACAGGGAAGCAGCTGTTTTCTTCCAAGATAAAATAACATATAAAACCATAGATGAGGAGCAGTGGAATTAACGTTAACATAATTTATGTACTAATAACTGTTTACTGGTTCCCATAATTCCAGAATTTTTCTTATAGCAAATCAGGGAAAGAGAAAGGCAAGGAGCAAGAAAAATGGGGGAATGTTAATATATTTCTTCATTTCAGCCCTTACTTCATTAATTGGCCTTTATTTTATTTTTGCTGCTCTTTTTTCGCACTCCCCGTGTGGTTATATTTATATCAGTGTTATATAAATTAAAATAGCTAATACTTTTACCCCCATTATTATCACAAAGTAGGGAGGAAACAATGATTTAAAGCAAAGCCATCTAGGCCATAAAGATGTGCTTAAAGAAAGACCAGGGTAACATTGATGAGTTTAAATGCAGAGTGCCTGAACTCAGGCAGAAATGTTTCAGTCTCTCCATCCCACAATCGCTCTGTAAATACCCACAGAGCTATTTAACATTGACATGAACACAGATATTTCTTCTCTGGTTTCTTTCCCTTGTGGAAGACATGGCATCTTTATTAAATATCGAAGAGTGAAATTTCATAAAATTTGGTATTTTCGAATGTATGTACACAGAGTTTCCCCCCACCCTTTTAAAATAAGTAAAATATTTGTTTCCAAAGCTTTCCAAATACACCCATCTTGACAAATTGGTTTGTGATGATATGAGACTAGGCAGTTTGCCCATAATTGAAGACATTTTGCCAACAAGTCAGAGGCTGCCAGGAGAAGCAGTGACAGTGCTCTGAATATGAGCGGATGATCCCTGTGTAAATATAGAGGCTTTCTGCCCTTTCCAAAGCAATGATTCAAGCCCCTATGATTGGCAGATACCTTAATTAATCATGGCGCCATGTGATGGCCATCCTTAAGGACAACTGCTATTTCGGCTCTGAGCTAATATTCACTTCACCCTATTCTTTGATGTGACCCATTTCTTTTTGTCACAGCCGCATCGTTCTGAACTGAGACACCAAGAAAATTTGATTTAAATTACAACCCTTATCTTTTTGCGGTCTTTCCAGCAGGATTTATGTCAACACTGAATTTTTACTTTTTCACTTAGCTGTTTTTAGCATTCATGGTGTGAACATATGTACATATTTTCTCTCTCAACCTGAGATGGCATTAGGATTTAAGAAAATCAAAGTTCTTTAGAAATTCATAGAGACCCAAAATTAGAATCCTTTAAATGACAAAGAAATGGCACATTCTTAATCCTGTATATGGGGCTGGTTCTCCCTGCAAAGACCGGAGTAAACTGCTACTCTTTTGGAACATTTTTTTCAGGCCATTAGAGAGTGATTTCTTATGCTAGAGTAGTAATTTATTAAATGAATTCCTAGTGGTCTGAGAATTAATGCACCCACTAAACAGGAGTACCTTGGTGCCTCCTCATTAGTAGTTCTTGCCTGTTCCATAAAGTTTCTAAGAGGCTGTAGTGAGCCCATCACAGCCCTTAAGAGCAAAATCTTATTCTCTTCGGTGAGATTAATTATTGACTTTGGGGGCATGTTTTCTGACTTAACAATCACCGGAAAAAGGTTCATGCTATAACTCTATCAGCCTTATCCCTCCCCACCTCCATTCCCTCAGATAATATTTACAGCACCATTTGGAGTTAACTCTATAGCTTTTCATTTGAAACCATCAATGTTTAAAAATCCTCTAGGGGCCTCCATCTCTCTCCATTAATAGATCCTCCATGTAGTTGCCATGACATTCTCCAGATTCTTATATCATTATCAATGGTTCTCAACCTTTTGTCTGCACCAGTACACCTCCGATAATTAAGAGTGGCCATTCAAGTGGCTGGGGCATTGGAAGTTGGGGGCAAAGCATATAGAGTGAACACGGAGGGGTGCAATTTTTAGAAGCCCCTAAATCCCCCCAAACACTTGCAATATAACCATACATTTTGGATCCTTAATATATTAAAAACCACTGATTGGTTATATCTACTTTTACCAACAGCTACTTTTGTGAAATCAATAATGATTTTCTCTCAAGCTCCTTCTTTCTCTCACGTTTTCTTTCTTTTCTTTTTAAAAATATTTTATTTATTCATGAGAGACACAGAGAGAGAGGCAGAGACACAGGCAGAAGGACAAGCAGGCTCCCTGCAGGGAGCCAGATGTGGGACTTGATCCCAGGATCCCAGGATCATGCCCTGAACTGAATGCAGATGCTCAACCATTGAGCCACCCAGGCATCCTTTATTTTTCTTTTCTTTCTTTTTTTTTTTTTTTAAGATTTATTTATTTGAGAGAGAGAGAGAGAGAAAGCATGAAGGGGTGGGAGGAGCAGAGGGAGAGGAAGAGAGAATCTCAGACTCTTCGCTGAGGTAGAGTCCATCGCGGCCAGATCTTGAGACCCTGAGATCATGACCTGAGCTGAAACCAAGAATCAGTTGTTTAACTGCCTGAGCCACCCAGGCGCCCCTCTGTCACGTTTTCTAATAAAAGTTTTATAGCTGATATCAAATCTGCCAAGGAAAACACACAAGTTACATTTTGCTAGGCACTTGCAGAACTAATCTAATTAGTGGCCTGAAACACTCTAAAGCAAATTATGTGTTCACATTTACTTGTTCCAAGAGGGTATATATTACACTAACAAAATATGTATATCATTGTAATGTATATACTAATTCATCAGTGATATGATGTTATGTAGAAGCAGGGGGACGAATGCTACCCAAAGCCACTGTCCCACACTGCCTGGCAGGATCCCTCATTACCCCAAAATGAGAAAGGCCAGGAACGGGCCAGAGAAGTGGTGGTGAGGCCGGAGCAGCCCTGACTGGGCTGGAAAAGCAGGTGGTGGACATGGGCTCAGGGCAGTTTCAGTGTAAGTGAGCACTGGCCAGGACTAGTGCTATGGTCTTTGGCATTCTAGAACAAGAACAGGAGTGGCAAAGGATTAAAGAAACAGTAGATCAAACTGGAGAGATTAAAGAATCCCTTTATCAATATAACAGTAAAGACAAATGACAGTTCTTTGAGAAAAAAAGGAAATGCTTCGTTAAGAATATCTGAATGGGGGTGCCTGGGTGTCTGCCTTCGGCTCAGGTCATGATCTCAAGGTCTGGGGATAGAGTCCCCTGCCAGGTTCCCTGCTCAGCTGCTTCTACCTTCTCCATCTGCTTCTACCTCTGTGATCTCTCTCTCTCTCTCAAATAAAAAAAAAATAAATTCTTAAAAAAGAAAAGAATGAATGGTGGTTATGAACACTATAAATGGGTATGAAACACTTTAGGGGTTTTTTTGGTGAGCTCTGTTTTAGTGATCATGGAAGCAATACATCTCAGTGCTAATAGTCATCAATAAAAGAAAACTAATAAAAATGTCTATAATCATACAAATCAGAGATTAGAAATGTTAACATACTGCTATTTGACTTCCAATGTTTTCCTACATGTATAGATTGCCTGTATATCTTTACTAAAGTTATATACTCTTTGAAGTATCTTAGAGTGTTTTGAAGACTTCTGGAAGAATATTCAAGAGACTTATTTTTCATTTGTCTAAAGAATTAACTAGGTTTTTTTCCCCGCTAATATATTTCTTCCAGGTAAATGGCTATTTTTTGTGTTTATTTTAATTCCACTTTTTTACACAATTATCAGGTAATTCATTCTAGAGCAAGAGAACCTTCCATAAATTTCTCCTGCTCTTCATTTTATCACCCTATGGTGCAGAATGGCAATAGGTTATGAACTAGTTTATGAGCACTTTTTCATTTCAGTATAGAGCTGATGGTTCCTGCATAAAAATTACCTGTAACCTTCTGGATCTATCTTTCAAGTAGTTATGCATATCATTTAATATGCTGGCCCAGGCATATTAGAGTCATCTAAATATATGGATTGTGTGTGTCAGCTCTTTCTCATAAATAATAATGTTGTACTTTCTCAAAACAATTGGCTGTCATGATGACAACTGGTTGTAGGAAAAACAAAGAGAGTTTCTTGCCATGGATCCTTAATAGGTTTTAAATAATAAAAATTAGAATGTGGTAAACTCAAAAGCATAGCAATTACATTTCCCTTGTTGAGATTATAATCCGAATTCTCACATTAATTCCATGCTGTGTGTTTAAATTCTAGTTCACTGAGCCTTGCTGATTAGACCAGAGACATCTTGTAGGATTTCTTTCAATATCTAGCTAACTACGGTATTGGATTTAGCAACTATTCCCTTCAGAGCCCCTATGTGGCATCTGGAGAAACAGCTGCTCAGTTTCATTTTGGAGGAACAGTCATGTAATGAAATGTTTATGTCTAAAACTAGATATGGATTTTATACATCCTGTTCCTATTTCATCAATGGCTATGTTACTTTAAGAAATCATTAAGTATTTTAATGTTTAGTCATACTTCTCTTGCATAACAAGATTTTCCCAGAGGCCAATGGCCACCCAGATCCCAACCACCCCAAAGGCCTGAAGCAAGTGTGTTTTCTGGCATCTGCAAAGGTCCCATGGCAGTTGCACGTCAGCACAGGCAGGCAGGCCCCTATGGACCCTCTTCACATGAACAGGTGCTGTTAATGCTGCGCCTCTGGACGCAGTGCTGATCCAACCTGAAGCCTCACTCCCAGTCCAGGGCTTCTTCTGTGCCTTAGAAATTCAAGGAGGTGTTTTCAACGATTTTTAAAAATTAAAACCACATGCTTGCAATGCAAACTGGAGAGAGGAAAAGCCAAAACAATTACTGTGCTTGCTTCCTGCTTTTCATTCAGTCAAGAGGGATACCTAAAGCTCCTCTCCATTCTAGAGCTTCAAAGCTTCTCTGCCGCTCGAAGTTCTGCAGGTGACCGTGGACCGGGCAACTTTCCCAAAGCCCGGTACCAACTTTGGAAGCACAGCCGATTTGGATTGTGACTCTTTTTACAAACATATTTATATTAGCTCCACCTAAACATAAAGGTCACTTTAGAAAAATACAAAATTTTAGAGATAAAACTAGTTTTGGCAAAGCCAGCAATGAGGACCTATCTCAGGCACCGTCCTTCTGAGTCCATTAACTTACCTGCCAGGGCACTGGTCCTTTCCACCTTACACTGAAAGGTGTCCCTCCCTCTGCCCAAGGTGGATGTTTCCCCTCCACCTATTCTTGGACCCCAGCCACCCCTTGTCAGGAGCCCTGTCCCTGGATGATCTGCTCACTCTCTTTCTTGCACTGGATCTTCAACCACTCTCGTGGACTCCTCAACTGATCCAAATCTGAACCTACCTTCAAAACAAAATCCACAAACCTCTCCACCCATCTGTCACCTTCTCCAGCTATAGCTACTCCAGCTCCCTCCCTTCCACAGCCGACATTTTCTTTTCTTTTCTTTTTTCTTTTTTTTTTTTTTTAGTTACAACAGCCAACATTTTCTTAAAGGCTGACAATACTTGCTTTCTATTTCTTTCACCTTCCACCCAATCCTCAAACCCATGGCATTTCTTCTCTCCAGAGGCTTTCCATGTCATGGGGCTTAATCTAGGGATATTCTTCATTTCTTACCTTCCTTTGACCTTACTGTATCACTTGATACTGTCAAATATTCTTTTTCATAGATTTGTCTTTTCTTCTTTTTTTTAAGATGTTATATATTTATTTGACAGAAAGAGAGAGAGCACAAGCAGAGGGAGTGACAGGGAGAGGGGGAGGGAGAGGCAGGCTCCCTGTTGAACAAGGAGCCCCATGCAGAGCTTGATCCCAGGACCCTGGGGTCATGATCTGTGCCGAAAGCAGACACTTAACCGACTAAGCCACCCAGGCACCCCTCTCCTGTTTTTGATGAATGTCTTCTCTTGGATTTTTCCTCCTACCTTCTGAAAGCTCCTATTCTTCACCCATCACATAAATGTTCATTGAATGAATAAGTTCTGTCACTCATCTTTTCCTCTTTTCTCTCTGCACACTATCCCCGGACCATCTTATCCATTCCTGTGGCTTTAATTTGCACATGGTGATTGCCCCCAAATATTTTTACCTCCTGAACAGATCATTCCCCCAAAGTGCAGCCATATAGCCCACTTCTAACCAAACATCTCACCATGAAGACCTCAAACTCAATATGGCCAAAATGGAGCTCATCACTTTCCTTTCCTAGCAAACAAATTCCTTCTCTTATGCACCATTCATGAATGAATGCACCCTTCATGGAGCTGATTGCCAATCCCTCCCATTCCTTCATCCCACATCCATTAATAACCGGGAGTCAGTGATGGGGAGTCATATTACTTTCCAGGGTACACTCTGTCTAAACCGAGTTACCTCTTCTCTCTTGCAGTTCTTATCCTCAGGCAGCCTGCTTGGAGGGAGAGGGGAAAGAAACTGTTCTTTTCCTTGACTAGAGAATGGCAAGAGGTAGATTAAAATAAAAAGCCTCAGTGGAGATTTACCCCCAAGATGGCACCACTTTTCTGCCTGTTGCTATGATTAGAAAGCCATATGCAGACCAAAAATGATCAGTATGCCACTTTCTTCCTTCTAGATCTAGATGAGAATTAAAATTAAAAAAATCATAGATTTGCTGCAAAAAAATATGCCAGGTACTTTATTTTTTTTAAGATTTATTTATTTACTTGAGAGAGAGAGAGAGATAGCATGAGAGAGAGAGAGAGAGAGAGAGAGAGATTGAGAACGAACATGTATAAAGCATGGGGGGAGGGACAGAGGTAGAAGCAGACTCCCGCAGAGCAGGGAGCCTGGTGCAGGGCTCCATCCCAGGACCCTAGCATCGCGACCTGAACCAAAGGCAGATGCTTAACCAACTGAGCCACCCAGGCTCCCTTTGCCAGGTACTTCAAAAAGCAGAAAAATTGAATGTAAGAATTTGCCAGAAACTTGACTGCAAAGAAAAAAATAATACAAAATTGGATATTTTTTATGAACATCTAGATCTGTGCTAATATATTACCACTAGCTACAAAAATCTATTAAAATTAAAATTAATTTAATTTAATGTAATTTAAAATAGCATTCTTTGGTTGCACTAGCCACATTCCAAATGTTCAATAGTCACAAATGTAGTGGCAATTATACTGGACAGTGCAAAATCAAACATTTCTATCACTGCAGAAAGTGTGCTAAGTGGTGATGCTGGTCTAGACAAATATAATTAGAGAAATGAGACTGGTAAAAATTGTAAAGGGAGGTAGGATATAATGAGGAGAGGAGGCCAGTGGGGATCTGCAGTAAACAGAGCTGCACATTTGGCCTTTATGGTTTAAGAGGAGGTACTCAGCACAAGGAGGAGGAGGTCTTGGGAAAGCTCATGAAATCACAGGATAACAGTGTTCAGTAGAACTTAAATGTGATTAGCTCTGATGCCAGCACCCACTGGTTCATCCTCAGATAACTTCACTACCCTCTTCAAAGACCAGAGTAGCAGTTGTCACTACTGGGGTCCAGGCACTCAGAAGAGTGGCTATTGGTTTTGAATGTATGGATAATCTGCTGACAAGTATACCTAAGGAGGCAGTGTGTGTGGGTGATTGGCAATTTTATGCATGAGGCTCTTCTATCATAGCCAGAATATCATGGATTTGCATCCTGGTGTGTCTTCATAAGAGAAAGAGAAAGTAGTAGTAAGCACTGAGTGGTCCACACCTATATTTCATTAGAAATGCAATCTCCATGATGGCAGGATTTAGGTCTAGTTCTTCCTAGCACTTAGAACAGTGTCTGGCACAAGTAAGGATTCCATGCATATCTGTCACATGAAGATACTCTGGGCATGAAAATTCCATCAGTCATATACCTTAAGAAAAAAAAACTTAGTTCCCCCTAACTACCGAGTCAGCCATGAAGAAAATAGAAGACAACAACACACTCATGTTCATTGTGGATGTCAAGGCCAATAAGCACCAGATCAAACAGGCTATGAAGAAGCTCTATGACATTGATGTGGCCAAGTATAACACCTTGATCAGGCCTGATGGGGAGAAGAAAGCATATGTCTGACTGGCTCTTGACTATGATGCTTTGGATGTTGCCAACAAAATTGGGATCATCTAAATTGAGTCCAGCTGGCTATACCTCTAAATATAAATTTTTTCACCAAAAAGAAAAAAAAGGTTGTATAATGCCCAGTCTATAAAATTAAGTATGTCCTCTTAGTATAATTTAAGAATCAGAGGCCTATTTCCAAGCTATGAGAGATGTGTCTTCCCTCTTATTCACCTACTCATCCTAGACTCCAGAACCACCAGCCAATGTCCCTTGTGCCACAAAACACCATGAAATTCTACCCCTTTAGGCCTTTGGTCATGTGGGCTCCCCCATCTGGGAACCCCTCCCTCCTTCAGGCCACTGCCAGCCCCCAATAATCACAATCCACCTATCTTTGAAGACTGTTCACCAACATTCTATACATATTCTCTTTACTTCTGCCGTGAGTACTAGGGATTTGGTCAACACTAGTGTCATTGTGTTTTGACAGAGCTTGAGTTCTCTGCACATCCTTTTCCTCCTACACATGGTAAATCTTCTGTTCATTTCTCCTTGGGTGCTCTTGGAACCCAGTACAGTACCTGCAGGGAACTGTCCAATAATTTCTTCTCAAACTGGATCATTTAGGAGTTTGTTGTGCCTCGGTCCATCACACAGACTTAATAGAATGAAACATGAAAATGAATTACGATGACAAAACTATTTATTGGGCATTTGCTGTATGCAAAGCACTGCACAAACAGTTCATATAATCCTCAAATAGGTGAGGCAACTTGCCCAAGGCCACATGATTTGGGTAGCAGAAAGCAATTCAAACTCTTATCCAACTCCTTCCTTTCCACTGATGCACTGTGTTATCATCTGTAATAAGTAAGGGCTGGTTTGTTTCACTTTGCAAACACTATTCTTGATGCTATGTATAAGATATGAATGATTGTTACTCACAAATAGCTTTAAATCTCTGCCATATGTTTCCCTATGATTATTAACTCCCAAACTTTTGGCAGCATTTTTACTGCAAAATGTGGGCTACAACCTATTAATATTTTATCATTTGCCATGTGTACTATAACCAACTTTACCATCGTAGAAAACATTAGACTAAATTTTTTTATAACTAGATAATTATTTTCAAGTAATGCAAACAATAAACTCATCCTTTATTATCAACATTTATTCTTATATAATTTTTTAGAACTGATATGGTTTAAAAGTTTCCTTAGTATATCCAAGATGAGCAAAGAAGAATGTTACCCAGAGCAGGTTACCCTCATTCCTTAAGAGCATTCTTTGGGAAACTGAAATGGAAATGTGCATCATGTATCTGTTGCTCAGTATTATATACTATTTATGAAGCCACACAAATTATGTATAAACAGACCCAAAACATTATACTAACAACACAACGAAGCAGCAGAGTACAAAAATAATTAAACCATGGCGCGCCTGGGTAGCTCAGTCTGCTAAGTGTCTGACTGTTGATTTCAGCTCAGGTCATGATCTCAGGGTGGTGAGATCAAGCCCCATGTCCAGCTCCATACTGGCCATAAAGACTGCTTGGGATTCTCTCTCTCCCTCTGCCTTTTCCCCAACCCATTCACACATTCTCTCTCTCTCTCTCTCTCTCTCTCTCTCAAAAAAAAAAAAAAAGAAGAAGAAAAGGAAAGAAAAGAGAAAAGAAAAGAAAAGAAAAGAAAAGAAAAGAAATTAAACCTTAAGCAACTATTAATTAGGACCAAAAGAGCCAAAGGTCCCAGGTCCTGGGATCAAGTCCCACACCAAGATCCCTGCTCAGTGGGGAGTCTGCTTATCCCTCTCCTTTTGTCCCTCCCCCAGCTCCTGCTTTCTCTCTTGCTCTCTGTCAAATAAATAAATAAAATCTTCAAAAGATCCAGAGGAAAGATTTTAAAAACTTGGGTGCCTGGCTGGCTCAGTCAGTAGAGTATGAGACTCTAGATCAGGATTGTAAGTTTGAGCCCCATGTTGGGTGTAAAGATTATTTAAAATTAAAATTTTAAAGAAAATTTATAAAGCAGACAGGTAATGAATGTCTGACAGGCATGGCTCTTTCTTGCTCTTTCTTATTCTCTCATTTGTATACAAAATTACTCCAAGGCAGCCCGGGTGGCTCAGTGGTTTAGTGCCTCCTTCAGCCCAGGGCCTGATCCTGGAAACCAGGATCGAGTCCCACACCGGACTGCCTGCATGGAGCCTGCTTTTCCCTCTGCCTGTGTTTCTGCCTCTCTCTCACTCTCTCTCTCTCTCTCTCTCTCTCTTTGTCTCTCATGAATAAATAAAATCTTAAAAAAATAAAATAAAATAAAATTACTCCATGAAGAAGGCTTTGTACAAGTGCTTCAACTTCTCCTAAATTTATGATATAGCCAATGGCTTTGGCTTATTCCTAACACTGCATTTAGCATATCTGTTGTTCTGGTAGATTGGACTTCTGTAATAGTGTACTCCACACTAGAATATAGCCCTCATTGGTTTATTTTTTTTCTAATTATTAGTTGAGATTACACTACGGTTTATGATACAAAAAAACACTAACCACTCGATTTACATATATATTTAGTTGTTACATGCTTGTTTTTTAACCCATTCATCAAAATTACATAAAACGTGGCTATTTTCTGTACTGGAAATGGCTACTTTGCTTTATATCAAAGACATCTCTGGAGATTTTAAATATAAGTACAGATTTAATTTTTCATTCAAAAATCACTTTTCTGCCAACTCTTTCCTTACACCTCTCAAATCCAGGAAATTGCCAAGATTTTCAGAAAATATATTTACTTATTCTTGGAATGCACTTGGAAGGAGATTAAAGTATGGGAAAATAAAAGCATATGAATAGGACTTGTGGGCTAAAAGAGATATAGTCAATTCTTTTTGTTGTCAGTTCCAAGAAAGAGAGAGGAAAAACATGGAAGGAAGGGAGGACAGGAGGGAGCAGGGAGGGGCTCCATAATTTGAGGCAGCAATTCTCATGTTTCTCAAAGCTATACCTTCATCAATTATATTTATCAAATTATTCAATGCATTTTTTGTCTTAACACATTTATAAGTATTACCCTATTTTGTATTTGGTGAAGGCAATAAAATAATATTCCAAAGGGAAGAGTTCTAATGCAGATGATGGGATTTTATTCTGATAAGACTGTTAAAAGTTATGGTTTATTATGTATCCAACTGGATGGTTATGATTTTTCAAAGTACAGAAGATATTGTCTCACCCAGAGGTCTACTAAAAAAAAATCTGGCCACGAAATTACTTCAGTTTAGTCATCATGGAGAATATTTCCAGGCAATAGGAAGTATTGGGCATTGGTATAAAGCTGTCAACTGGTTTTTATTTATTTATTTATTTTTAAAAAATTTTATTTATTTATTCATGATAGACATAGAGAGAGAGAGAAAGAGGCAGAGACACAGGCAGAGGGAGAAGCAGGCTCCATGCCGGTAGCCCAATGTGGGACTTGATCTTGGGTCTCCAGGATCACACCCTGGGCCAAAGGCAGGCACCAAACTGCTGAGCCACCCAGGGGTTCCCCTCAACTGGTTTTTATAATTAAGAAAAAAACTTTAAAAATCATCAATCACTGAAGACAAAACAGGGAGAATCAATTTGTGTAACAGAAATTGACTGGGGGTGGGGGTGGAGAGTTCAAAAATTCCAAAATGTTAATTTTACTCTTGGAATCTATAAGGCAATTTCAAATGGCAAGGTAATACTCTTTAGAGACTAGCAGAAGAGAAAGGAATATAAAATCAGTGGGATAAAAATTAGCTTCTATTTCAAGTACCTAGTCTATGCAATATGCAGTAGCTATAATATTGTCTACCTCTAGGGGATCCCTGGGTGGCTCAGTGGTTCAGCGCCTGCCTTTGGCCCAGGGTGTGATCCTGGAGTCCCGGGATCGAGTCCCACGTTGGGCTCCCGGCATGGAGCCTGCTTCTCCCTCCTCCTGTGTCTCTTTCTCTCTCTCTGTCTCTCTCTCATTAATAAATAAATCAATCTTAAAAAAAAAACAAAAAACAAAAAAACAGAACAAAACAAAAAAAGAAATAGTAAAAAAAAAATATTGTCTACCTCTTACAGGTATAAGGACACCTAGGATAAGAGAGGTGAAGTGAACTTATAAAGTATCTATACGCTGAGCCTTAGATCCTTAACTGTAAAATGGAGTAGTAACAGTAATGACTTTACTGGGTTATTATGAGGCTTAAATTAAATTTGTGTAGAACTTGCTCTGATTTGTGAATGTATTTGGTATTTTTTTTCTTAATCAAGGTCACCTAGTAGTGGGGAGTTTTTAGAGTTTCTTCCGGTCTCAAGGCCTCACCCTCTTTCTGCTTTACTACACATACTCTGAGCACAAGGAATGGGAGACTAAACTCCTGAAGACATTTAGCAACTTCCAATACCTTAACAGGATTCCAATATTTAAAGGCCAAATAATAAGTTTTTAGATGTCACTTGGAATTCTAGTTATAAGAGTCTCTCTTACCCTAACACACTACTGAGAATAAACTCCTGCTTCTAACAGTGGGCAGCTATACCGGTGCTCTGTAATCAGACATTGTTATTAAAGATCAAAATACCCAATACATGTATGTGTGCATCCATGCTTATGCGTGAGCATGTGTGCGCACACACGCACACACACACACACACTCACACAATGGAATATTACACAGCCATAAAAATGAGATCTTGACATCTGCAACAATATGAATAGCCCTAGAGGCTGTTATGCTAAATGAGATAAATCATATTGAGAAAGACAAAGACCATATGATTTCACTCTTATGTAGAATCTAAAAAACAAAACAAATGAATAAACAAATGAAAAGCAGAATCAGGCCTATAAATACAGAGAACAAACTGATGGTTGCCAGAGGGATGAGGGTAGCGGATGCGCAAAATGGCTGAAGGGACGGTGAGAGATTCAGGCTTCCAGTTACAGAATAAATGAGTCACAGGAATAAAGGCACAGCATAAGGAATATAGTTAATGATACTGTAATACTGTTATATGGTGACAGATGGTAGTCACACTTGTGGTGAGCACTGCATACATATAGAGCAAGTGAATCACTATGTTGAATCACATGAAGCTAATGTAACACTGTGTGTCAACTATACTCATCTATAATTTTTTAAATTAAAATACCAAAATAAATTATTATTGTTTCTTGGGCAAGGTGCTAAATTCTATAAAATGATATTTAAATCATTACTGAAGAACTTTTCACAAGCCAGGGACCTCCATGAGATATGGAATACAGTGAGCCAAGTATTACCAATATGTAATATGTGCCTATGGGATAAATCATGCCAGAGACCCACTGGAGAATAATGTTAACACAGACTCACCTACAAAGAGATACAAAAGGAATTCTTATTCTGAGTCCAAGGTGTTTAAAGTCAAAATTACTACTACATAATTATCGATGAAGTAGAAGGATAGAAAGTAAAATGAGATGGGTGGTCACAATTCCCTTGTAACTTGACAGCCAAGTGTATTTCATGGACTTGAATGCACGCATTTTTACATTCAAACATGTGAAACCAGGGTGGAGAACAATAGGCAGAGAACTACAGTTGATTTTGACTGACAGCTAGTGATACAGTTGCCATGTGTGCACATGTGCAAGTGTGGCTGCCACTCCCGGTGGCATGACTGCCGAGCTGCAAGGCCACATTTCAGCTAACAAACCACTCAACGGCCATTTGAAGAAAGAATGAGTTCCTGTCTGAAAACCTGTGGATGACTTCAGATGAGATCAAGAAAATGCCAGCATCCAAACTCCTAAAATGGTTTGGATGAGATATAGAGATGATGAGGCACTCCGAGACTGTGTCATTAACAGGGCTTCTGCTGGCCAGATGGTGACATCTTGGGTACAACAGCAGTAGGGATGGGAGGGACCTGAATGGAAAGTGATTCAGAAGACTCTGCCTACAGAAAGTCATAGGATTACCTCACATTAACTTCGTGTAATCTTCATGTATGCCTGAGTGATAAATCAGACATATAAATATGTCTAAGATACTCCTTTTGAGAAGTTGAAAAAAAAGAATCCTAATTGAAAACCATGTTGTTTAAGAGGTAAACTGGAACCATTCCTCTTGCTCACCAGTGGTCTTGCCCTCTAGTGTCTCTTAGACTTGATGGAACACAATCTACTTCATACCTTCTTCCCCTGGTCTGCTGACCTCTCAAACACCCTCTCTTAGGAGAAACACTACTCTTGTCCATCTGCCCTCTCCTACTTCTTCATTTGTGATTCTTATATTTGGTCCCATATTGAATCTGGCCCCATAAAACATAAATGCAGGTTAAGAGAATAGGCTTGGGGTACCTGGGTGGCTCATTTGGTTAAGCATCTGCCTTTGGCTCCGGTCAGGATCCCAGGGTCCTGAAACTGAGCTCCATGCTCTGCAGGGAGCCTGCTTCTCCCTCTTTCCCTGCCCCTCACCTCACCCCTGCACATGTTATCTCTCTTTCCCTCTCTCAAATAAGTAAATAAAATCTTTAAGAAAATGAAAGAGGACAGGCTTAAAGTTACACTGTTGAGAGTAAAATTCCAGCTTCCCTAAATAATGGCTGCATGGCCTTGGGCCAATTAACAAATCCCATCTTCACCCCAGCTTCCTCATCTGTAGAATGGGAAGAATGATGGCCTCTTCCTTTCAGGGTTGTTTCAAAGATGAAACGAGAAAATACATGTAAAGTGCACATGTCCTGAGCACACATTAAATCACATTAAATGTCCTTTTAAGTGTTGGCAACTCTCTTTTTAATATTGTTTTGCAATTCATTCAGGAATGTAACCTTTTTTCTAATGTATCTTGAAAACATTTCAAGCTCATGAGTCACAAGCCTCTCCGGTGTCCCATCCCTGCTCCCTCCAACCTGCTCAAACTGCATAGCTGACATATGGGAAGAACTCCTGTTCTCCAACACAAGACTCTTTATGGGTTATCTTACTTGTTAGCATGTTCAATTTCCACAAGACTTCTTCGAGGAGGCATTATCAACCTCACTTTTCTGATGGTGAAATGGACTGGAAAGGATTTAGGAACCTATCTCAGGTCACAAAGCCAGGTGCTGGGGTTTGGGCTCTGCATTCCAGATTTTGAGTCAAAAACATTCATGTTCTTCCCTCCCTTCCACATAATGCATGCGTATCAGCAGAAGTAAAGAAAGACAAGGCACGTGATCACCACATGCTTATCAGTTTCCTCTTATGTCAAGCAATCATGGCAACACTCGGCAGCTCTGTGGGATTCAAACCCAGGTCTGAACACCCTGGACTCACACTTCTTAATTTCTCTGCTCTTTTTTTGCTTTTGCATTGGTTAGAAATTATTCTTATAAGAATAATAGTATATAAGAATATTCTTATATGGAATTATTCTTTTAAGAAGAAATAATTAGTTCCTGGAACAAAACCACGGATTCACACATTTATATTAAAAATATCTAAGAGCGAGTGTGTCTAAAATGCAATCTAAGAGAGAAAATGTTTGTGTAGGGAGGAATTATGTTTGTATTTTGTCTGGCAGCATACCATACACTAGAATGTATGCCATAAATACGTTAATCATTTGATTAGTTTTAATTGCAAGAATTGATTGCTATTTTATTAGCTTTAATTGCAAGAATAGATGATATCCCTCTCTCAATTCAGATTAGGAAAATATGGCCAAAAGAAAATTGTAATTCAAATAAGTGCCATTTTAGGATTTTCGTGTGCCTTCACAAATTACAACATTTAATACATTCCTGTAAAAGACAGCCTACATGAGTATGTAGAATTTTATTTTATAAATTATTTGCATGTACAGTTTTACACAAAGGACAACAGGAGAGTCAGAGGAGCTGAATAACAATAAAACCACGTCCCAAGGTGAACTTCTGATCAAGAGAAATCTGGTTTGCAGGGTTTTGAGGTGAAAGGCATGCTCTCCTCCAAACACAAAGGCCACAATTGTTCCTCCAGGTTCTCGGAGAGCAGGAAACACCCTGCTAGAACCAACTCACACAACTGCAGGGCTCCATTTCCTTAGGCACTCAAGAAAGTTCATTTAGTCCTTCACTCATTCGACAATATTACCCGGTGCCTGCAACGCACCAGAAAATGCACCAGGAATGAGGCAGGGACTCGGCGAGGAGCCACATTAGTGGGGGCAAGCCAAATGGGCTCACAGCCTTGTGCAAATCATAGTAGAAACCAGATCGCATCACTCTGTGACTGTCTTCTGGAGAACGTGACCCTCACGGGAGGGTCTAGGCAATGCTGTGCACTGGACACTTGCACAGACCGGAGAGCAGCAAAGATGTTAAAGTATGCGACTGGACAGGCCCTTGCCAGGAAAACCAAGCCTGCCTGGAGGGCTTCTGATTTATTGGGTAGACTTTAGAAAAAATTAAATGTATATTCTTCACTCAAAATGGCTGTCTTTGTCAATGTGGTTGTGTAGATTGATTAATTTCCAAAATGAAGTTGAAGTTAAATTGATTGAGCTCAACGGATGTAAAAGAATGCATGCTGCATATATACAGTTTGCCACCAGTGCTCATTATTCAACCAAGAAACAAAGGACATTGCACAGACATCCTGTTAAGGGTGCATGGATATATTTTAAAGTGGATGAGGTTGGCCAAAAAAGTGTCCATAATTGCATGAATACACTCTGTCCTCAGGGTAACTCTGGGAGGGAGAAAGGTAAGTTTTTCATTTAAAATTGTTCAAGAGTCCTCTTTTAAATTAAAAAATCCTCAGTGGAGCAGCATATGGCCAGGAATGAGACAAGAAGGTATTCATTTTCCAGATTCAGATGAAAGACTTTAAAAGCTGCTTTATGTGAAGTGATTTTATTAATGATATAAACCATCCCATTCTTTATCAAACACTCCTTTCTTGGGATCTCTACTTCATACATGCAACTCTCCACTTTAAAAAAAAAATACATTTGGTGCTGCCTGCCAGTATCATTGATTTTGCTAAATATGCTTGCTAGATCATGGAAGACTTGAAGCATAAGATTTTAGAGCTGAAAGATGAGGCTTTCATGCCGTGATGTTGGCTCCTGCAGAGCCTGGGGGCTGATTGGAGTCTCAGGGTATGAACAAGTATTCTGAGGCTGTGTCTCAAAAATCACGGCTCTAACTTGAAATTAAGGCCAGCCTAGAAAGATGGGTCTCTTTTGAAGATGCCACAGATCCTTTTCGGTTATTTTCTAGAATCTGAGAGAAAACACCAGGATTTAGGGGCACCTGGGTGGCTCAGTCAGTTAAGCATCTGCCTTCAGCCTAGGTTGTGACCTCAGGGTCCCAGGATAGAGTCCTGCATCTGGCTCCCTGCCCAGCGGGGAGTCTGCTTCTCCCTCTCTCTCTGCTCATACTCTCACTCTCTCTCTCAAATAAATAAAATCTTAAAAAAAAAAAAAAAAAAAAAAAAGCAAAAGCTGGGATTTAGAGGGTCTGGGAGAACAACGGTCTGTCATAGCCCAGTGTGTGATTGCAGGCGTGTCACAAATTCTTGGCCCCTCGATGCCTTAACTACACAGTTTCTGAATCAGATTATGCTATCCCAGCCAGGGTAGCTTTTCACTTCTAAAATCCTAATTCTATGTATTTCTTCCTAATATTTACTCTATATCTTTCTTGCTTTAAATTTACTTTCTTCTCACTTTGAATTCGGTGGGAATAAAAACAGCCATTCGTCATCACCAAACATATACATGATACCATTTATGCAGAACCCATAACACTCCTACAAAACTTTTTGGAATGAATGTTTTGGGGCTGCCTAGCCTGTGCTAATTATTGCAGTAAGATCTATATGTCTTGGGCAGCCCGGGTGGCTCAGCGGTTTAGCGCCGCCTTCAGCCCAGGGTGTGATCCTAGAGACTCGGAATCGAGTCCCACGTCAGGCTCCCTGCATGGAGCCTGCTTCTCCCTCTGTCTGTGTCTCTGCCTCTCTCTCTCTCTCTCTCTCTCTCTCTGTCTCTCATGAATAAATAAATAAAATCTTAAAAAAAAAATCTATGTCTTTATTCCATTTGCTCCAGGTCCTGGAGCCAGAAAGCAGTGAGGCAGGATCTGAATCCAGTAGTCTGGATCAAATGAGTCCTGAGATGCCGCATTTCTGTAGAAAAATCACAACCACCTTCAGGTGATGGATATTCAAGGCTGTGGGAGCCAGAGCAGAAACTCGACACGTGGCCCTGCCCACCCACCACCTACCATGTCCCACTGCCTCACCTCCCACTCTGGTGAGCAGTTACGGGCACAAAGTTACAGCCCATCCCCTAGGGAGTATTTTTTTTAGTGAGAAGCGGGGTGGTGGGAAAGGAGAAAGCAACAACACATACATATATAACAATCACACAAATGCATCCAAGCACACATCCTAATGATCTATTTGCATTTTGCTCAAGGAGTAGGGAGCCTTGCTTCCTCCTTTCTTTCAAGTTGGAACTCTGATTTCCCATGCTAACCATAATGCTACATTACTGTAAACATTTATGCATCGTCAATTTAAACAACACACATACTCTATGTCATTCATCAAAATGTAAAAACGATCACAAAAGAGGCCAAGGCGGAACCGCTGTGAAAGCCGTAACATTTATTGAAGAGCGGACATATGTTTGCAAATCACAGCGCTGCATGGGCATACAATCCGTGGTTCATAATGCCATTCCAAGTGAGCTTTAAATAGAGCCTTCTCAGTTCCTTTTAAAAACAATTAAGAAAGTGGGGGAAAAGTGTCAGTTGCAATTCCATTTACAAAAAAATAAAAAATAAACTGCAGCGTTTATTTAGAATGAATCTGTGCTCGGCTACTTGCAGGTACACAGATTGGTTATTTGGACCTACGCACACATTCCCGTAAGGTAGAACTTTTCCGTGAATAATGGCTTTAGGAACCCAGAGTATCTCAGAATATTGTCAAGCTTAGAGAACATGACAACAGGAACAGAATTTCTACCATTTGTCCCAATTACTACACATCACTTTGCCCTCAAGATATTCAATTCAGCATTTTATTTTTGGAGTAATAAAGGAAAAAATCATCTGACAAAGGGCATGACACAGAATGCATCTATAAAAGACACTTCTCATCTTAAATTTGAAAAGCTGACTTACTTCCTTTTGTTCCAGTGGAAGAAATTTTGGCCAAATTGTAAAATAAAACAAAACAAAATAAAACAACCACATCACCCAGTTCTTAATGTGGAATGAAACTTCCCATTTTCCTCTAAAAGTCATCTTTTAACAGCAATAATAAAAAACAAAATTTCACTGCCAGGCATTTAAACAATTTAAAGGAAAATATCTGTTGGGAAGCCAAAAATAAAAAAAGTTATGTTATTTATTTTTCTGAACTACTTTTTTTTTTTTTTCCTTTCATGGATATATCTAAAACAATGATCATGGAGTAGAAATTTGATTTTATATCTTTGGAGATTCCTACTATGAAGCTAAAGAGTATTTTTCCTTTTTGTTGGGGGGCGGGGGAAGAGTATTTTTCCAATCAAAGAAACTGCAAGTGTAAAACATCTGATGTAGGACTATCTGATGGCCACTGGGATTGCTAAGAGAAAAATTAAAAATTCTAAAAGAGAAAACCTGGCTGATTTGCTTTGCTCTGCACAACATATTTTGTTTAATACATTTCTTACACCTTTATTCAAAGCACAAGCTGTCAGCTGACTTCTGAGCATTCCCTGAACTTGATTGGCCCTTGATCTGAATACAGAATTGGCAATTTCAGGTCAGGCTCTTGCTCATTTCTTGTATACATCTCTGGACATTATATTTTACTCTTTCTCCTTTATTTACTTTGAATTCAGAAATCTCCTACCTGAACATGATGTTTTGATATGTAATTTAATATTACATGTAAAAATTTATATAAATCAAATATTTCATCTAAAAATGCAATTTTATTTAACCTCTTGTTTTTTTTTTTTTTTTTTATTCTCCAATGCCCACACAAGGAACCTGTTTACAGTGCTCAGACTCTTCACACTGCAGAGAACAATCCAGATAAGCTCATCTCAGTTTTCTGGCAGGGTGCTTCCTAGGCAATGGTACATCTGGCTTTTCTTCACATAGAAAAGTTCGCTGATCCACCATCATCTGCTTGGTATCTTGGCTGGATTTATCCCAGAAGAATCTATGGGGGAATGCCCACTTGCACTCCTAATTTGTAAATCACAGTCATAAAATCAAAGGAAAATGCACATATACTATCCACTAATTCGTATACCAAACTTACATATCTAAAGCTATAAAAAAGAAGACAGTTGAAGAAATACCTTCATATGTATCTATGTGACCATTTCCTCAGCCTTGAGAAGTGCTGGCCTTACACATTTGCTCATTGTTTTTAAAAATCACATTCCTTTCATTCAATCAATAAACATTTAGTTCACTCCTGCTGTGAGTGGCCACTGTAACCTTTCTATTCCTTTCTAAAAGAAAGCAAAGGGGCTTTATTTAGTGGGTTTAAGGCAGCAGTAAGAACATGTCAATTTATGCTTGAGTTTTTCTAGTCAGTTTTAAGGTGATCTCTTTCATGTAAGAGGAAAGAAGGAAGGTCCCAATAAAGAAAGGAGGGAGGAAGGCACTTAGCACTTACTATGTGTCAAGCACAAGGCCAAGAACTCTGAGGCTGTTTGATGCAGAACTATAGCAGTTATTTATTTTTCTCGTCTTATGGAGAAGTATAAAAGGCTTTTGATGAGTTCAACAACTGTTCAAGACACCACTCCCCATGCTACACTATAGCTTATGTTCTAAACAGATTCACCACCTGAAGAGGCAATCAAAATGATTCCAAAATTTGAATGAAGATCCGAGGAACTCCAAAGTCAAAACTCAAGGCTTACTGTCTATATTGTTGATTTCACAATACCAAGATGCTGGAAATTTCTCGAGATTGAGAAACCACTTGAATACAGCTATTCTAATTTGCTTCAATTCCTTTGGTGGGAAGGAGCCCTTGCATTCCCCTGAACCAAGAAATATTTTATGTAAACAAAATCTTTCTTTCTTCATCCCCCAGCACTCTGTTATAAGATGAACAGAACAAAAATTTTGCTATACCCCTCCAACTTCCTCAATGTTATGAAGTAAAAAGTCTCTAATTAATGTCTCTTAATGTTCTAGGAAATACAAATCAAGATACTCCTCTAGCTCTGATAATATATTTGTCCCTTAGCTATTTCCTTTACTTTTATCTATGAAAGATATCATGATTTAAAAATGTAAAAATGCTACCAAAGTTACTCATCATAAGAGTAATTACCTTCAGATACAATCCATGGCAAGACTACTTCCTTTCTTTTACATTCTAACTCTTACCTGACCTTGATGTAATGGAAAAGAATCAAGGGGTTCCTTTCACACTTCTCTGCTTAAAGCTTTCTCTCTCTGGCTTTAGGTAAGGAGTCTTTCAGGTCCATTGGCTATTTCACCATTTTAGATTGTGATTCTTAATTTAGGTAGAAGATCATTATTTTCAAATTCCAATAGCAGACACCAAGAGATTTAAATTCAGCCAATTACACTGAGGTTAGACATTACACAAATAGAAAATAAAACCTGAAATCACCAGAGTCCCCTTTTTTTGGTTGCAGTGGATTGCATTATAATGCCAGTGGTGAAAATAATAGATTTTTCAGATAGTGGGTCCTTTCTAGCAACAGTTCAACAAATGCATGTAAATGCACATCTGTGAAATAAATCTGCCACAGATGCTGCACCTGGAAATGAGGTCTTGAACAGGAAGCCATTTATTATCACAATAAATTATATCTGTAATCTATCCAGACCTCCCACTCCTTAAGAAAAATCTAGCTTGGAAATTTGAAAGACTGGTTCACTTGGAAAAAAAAAATGATGAAAGGTTGATTGGAGTTTAATCCTTACTTATCTGCAAACTACACGTAGTTTAAAGGACAACTTATACATGCTTTCAAGCTTAATTTCCTTGCGTTTGCATTTAAGAATGAGACTGATTTTACAGTGTCTAAATTAATCTCTAGAAGTAGATAAACTATGTAAACCTCAGATTTTTAGAGCAGGATTGTGATAAAATTGCCCTTGGAGACCTTAACTGCTCACCTAGGGACCAGCATGCACCAGGAAGAAAATGAATGTAAATTGCTTCTCCTTAGAGTTTCCTACACTGGAGCATCACAATGCTGATGTAAACTTAAACAGATCCTGTGTACTTCCAAGTAGTGCAGGAAAGACTCTGTAACAGGACTGTGCTCATGGGCTTTCAGAAGCTGCCTGCCCCGGGAGCCTGTGACATACCTGGGTCTTCTTTGATAATTTCCTTTAAGTTTTTGATCCCATAAACAGGGCTCTATTTTAAAAAATATTTTATTTAAATTCAATTTGCCAACATATAGTATAACACCCAATGCTCATCCCATCAAGTGACAGGCTGTGTTTTCTAAGCAGAAAAACAAACAAACAAACAAACAAAAAAAAAAAACAAAAAAAACACCCTACCTGCATCCAAAGGCAAGAAGAGTAAGAATTAGAAATCCACCAGATCTGTTGTGACTTCCTTTCCCCACTCTATTCCACCCTCCTTTTGGGCTGTGGTCCTGCAGGATCCGTAATGCCCACTGCCATTGCTTACCTCCCCGCCCCCCCAAGCCTGACATCAGAAGCCTGGGGGTGAGGTGGGATGAGGCACAGCACTGGCCACAGCAGTTCCCAGGGAGCAAGGAAAACGAACTATCACATTCCACAGCTGTTCCTGCTCAGTGTCTGTGAGAGCAAGACACTGTTCCTGGTCCTAATGCTAGGTTAACCTTCAGCCAGGTTAAATAAAAAATGAGAAGTCAGAAAAAACTGTTTGCCATTAGTGATGTTCCTCAGTTCATCAGCTTTATGATCCTACCGATAGACAAAATAACAATGAAAAGCACCTTAAAATAAGAATTCTGTCACCAAACCATTCTATATAGAATTAGATAAAATACCTCAACCCATAAGAACATGGTCCTCTATGAAGTGAAAAAAAAAGGATGTTAAAATATAAAACTAAAGCTACTAATTCTCAAGTTAAAGGCTCATATGGAAATAACGTAATGATGAGCTCATGCCAGAAACCTGCTTTTGTCTTATATGACACTTAAACTTAGTTATCACCCAAATGCCTCAGCCAACCTCATTTATTTTTATCAAGAATTCAGAGAATGGAGGGGAGAATCCCCAAAATAGGCAGGAGACCTGATCTCAAAACCTAACTCAGGACTTCTTTATGTATGATGGTTCACTGCCTCATTTCTAGCTATCATAAGTTAGTTACCCAGCATACTAAGTTGATTATTCCAGATTTTTTCCAAGCAAAAAGTTAAGCTGATGAGTATTTCCAGGGTCATCATCCATTTCCCTTTTTGAAAGAAGGTTCTAAATATGCCCATTTCCAGTCTTCAGGCACCTCATGATCCTCCACGAGTTCTCAAAAATGATATCTAGCGGTTCTGTGATGACTTCGGCCAATTCATTAAGTACTCTAGGATGCCAGCCATTGGTACCTGTGGATTTGAACATATCGGGGTTATTGAGGTTCTCCTTTACCCATTCTTCCCCTAGTCCATCATGGATTCCTGCTTTTTTTTTTTAAGTAAACTTGACGCCCATTGTTGTGCTTGAACTCACAACCCTGAGATCAAGAGTCACATGTTCTACCAACTGCTACTTCTATCTGTAAGTCACTGTTGTCCCTTTTGAGTTACCACAGGAATTTCAAAAAAATAGCTTTAAGTCTCTGCTTTTTGTTTATCAATTTTCTCTTGGAAGCAACTAAATGAAAAAAATGTGTTTTATTTTTCTCAAGCCTACGTCTTGTTTTAAAATGTTTCGTTCTTTTTTCCTTTTGTGTTTCTTGTAAGAATATGAAAGTTAAAAAATTTATTTTTCAAGATTTTATTTATTCATGAAAGACACAGTAAGAAGCAGAGACATAGGCAGAGGGAGAAGCAGGCTCCCTATAGGGAGCCTCATGTGGGATTTGATGCAAGGACCCTGGGATCAGGACCTGAGCCAAAGGCAGAGGCTCAACCAGGTGCTCCATAAAAAAAATAATAATAATAATAATAATGAAAGTATACCTTGCAACAGCTTGTCTCCCTAAATCACACCACTCCCTACAATTGAGCATCCTTAGTAACAGAACAACGGTCAACACACTTGGAGACATTTAAAGGCCACCTATCTCGTGTTCAGAGGGTACAGATCTATTCAACTTGTATCTGCAGCGCTAATTCCAAAAGCACTTTCTGAAATAAAAAAGACTCCAAATCATCTTTAATCTGAATCATTTGTATGCATAAACAGTAGCTTTTTCACATAAGCACATAAAAAGCATAGTTGTGTAGGAGCTGGAAGAGAGGAAGAAGGATTTCTTCTGAAGCGGCACCCTTGTAGAATTCATCTGTTGTGGTGTGGTCACCTGTGCCGATGTTCTGGGATTGCTATTACACTAATTATCACCGAGCTCTGATAGGTGTTGACAGTTTTAACCCTTTCATTGTCACAGTGATTCCTCAGAAACGGAAAGCCAGCCACAGATTACAGTTTCCTGCCCATATGTTGCCGTATGCCCCAAATCCCATGACAGATCGAGACTAGACAGAGGGGAGGAAGAAAGAGAGAGCGCAAAGGAAGAAGGAGGACACCTGAGTCTTCTGTGTGATTTCTATCTGACAGGCAAACTGTGCCACTTGGATTCAACTGTGTACTGGTTTCATTTTGTTTTTCAACTCGGAAAGCTTTTGGTAAAGGTTGAATCAATTTTGGTGTCTTTTGTTTTGTTTTTCTAGTTTCCATCTCTATAGCCTTACCCCCAATTTCCTCTCTTAAAGCTGTGATAAGCAAAAAAAAAAAAAAAAAGTCATGTTGCAGACATCATTAAATGACTCTTTTAAAAATAATTCTGCACATTTCTCTAGGGTACAACAATTTGTTTTAGCACATGCCATTTCACCCCTGCTCAAATAGCCACCTGCTGATGGCAATATGTTAACTAATATGTCATTATTAATTAGTTTGGGTAATATCATCCAAGAACTGCATCTAAATGGAAAGAAAGTGTTACCATCTATCCTCAGGAAGTTTCTTTCTCCAGGGAATCAAGCTCTTTCTGGGCCCTTTTATTTTTTTTCTATATTACTAATACCATACTACTAATTAATATATTCAAATAGTCACTCAAATAAATTCATATCTAAGCCAATGCCTCTATTAAAATCACCTCCTGTCATGAACTATGAAAGAGCAACGTTCATTCTGTCTTGACAAACTAAGTTTTTTTCGGGGGGAATGAGGGGAGATTCTGTAGAGGGAAGCCACCCTAGTATAAAGTAGGCAAGACTATTTGTTTTTTTAAGATTTATTACTTATTTGAGAGAGACAGAGAGGGCATATGAGCAGGGGGAGAGGCAAAGGGAGAGGGAGGAAGAGAATCCCAAGCAGACTCCACACTGAGCACAAAGCCTGATGCAGGGCTCGATCCCATGAACCTGAGATCATGACCTGAGCCATAATCAAGAGTCAGATGCTTTAACCAACTGAGCTACCCAGGCACCCCAGGACAGTCTGGTTTTTAATGCTGTAATAGGTGAATGAATGAAAAGGCATTCCACCAAGAACCGTAATGACTATACACCGCGAGAGAACGCATTTCAAACAGAAAAAGCATAAAGAGCCTCAGGTTACAGCATTAGGAGTTTCTGAGATGGCAGGAGGACCACAGCTAGGATCAAGGAAGAGTCACAAAGGGAAGGAAGATTCTCGGAAGTCTGCCCATGCCAGATACAGCTCTGGCTCAAGTCAGAATGATGGTCTCACCTACCTTGAAAGGTCATTTTTATTCTAGGAAGCTCTGAAAGTAAAGAAAATGCCTTTGGACAGGTTATCACCAGCAAACACAGACACCCTCCATATTAAACTCCTCTAAAGATGTGGACTATGGAATCATTCACAAATCTCACATCAAGCTGACAGCCTCCGAAACCTCCTGTGCCTTTGGTTCAACAAAAACAAATCATATTCATTAAACAAGCCCAGCCTTGCATTTTGCTATTTTTCGTTCTTTGGGGGAGAAGGTAGGAGGCAGACAAGCAGGATTTCTGCAGTTGGGTCATGGAGAGTTTCAAGATGTGAGAGAGTCACAGAGAGCAGTAATTAGCCGAGCACATGTTGCTTCATGATCGCAAGGAAACATCACTAATTTCCCTGTTACAAACATGGCTTCATGCTCTGGCAGCTGACATGCAAAGTGACATCCTTGCTTCTGCTCCTGATAGATCCCACTCTTCATGTGGAGTAGAAATGAACAGATTTTTAAAATTCTGGCCAGTTGTAAGGAGAAAACCGCAGTAAGTCAGTCTTATGGGCAGACAGGCAATGCCAGTCTGGCCTCATTTCACAGAGTTGCTCTCCCCCCTGCACATTTTTCATATTTCCTTTTCCCCCTAAGTTACATGGCATATGCCTACCAAGAAAGAAGCTCTTTCTTCCCTCCACCAAGAAAAATAATAATCTGTTTATATGTATTTATAGGCTTCTTTGGATACAGGTACTAGGTTGACAAAAAAATCATACATAGAATTGTCTCAACTCTGGTCCTTTCTCAAAGATCATGAAAGCCAACCTCAGGTATAAGAAACAGCAGGTTATAGTTTTGGTTCTATTAGTGCTCTTTGGAGTTTTGCTATTTTTAAGGATGATCTGTGAAAAAATGAATGTCAGTGGTTTGTTTGTAATGTGCCAAATTATATCTCCCTATTTCTAGGGAAACACTGCTAAAAAAAAAAGTTTCTACCCTAGTTGGGCTAATTCTTCCCCAACCTGCCTTTGATCAAGACCACTCTCAATCAGAGTTCTTACATTAGGCCCACACAACAAACCTAATTCTTGAACTGAACTGTGAATTTCCCGGTTTTACTTGTTCTAGGCTATTATGGGGAATGGGAGAGATGGGGGAGGGGGAGTCTTTCATTTCACAGATACTTGGCAATTCTAATCTATGTTAGAGTTCCAATCTGAGAAACAGAGAGAGGCAGCAAAAGTTATTTAATGAATAAAGATACTATTGTCCTGTGGTTAAAAAGATTTATGAGATTACATTTTTTTCTCAGTTGATTATTCTGAGTTTTAACTGATTTGAAGTCTGTTTCTCTTTTTAGCTGGTGATTTTCCCCCCTAATTAAAGATAATCAGAGTTATATGGAGGCTACTCCATTTAAAAATCATTTCTCTATTATGTTATTATTCTAAAGGATATAGCTCTATTACAGACTTAGAACCAACAGACCGAAAATCTCTATATTGGTTGCTGGATAAACACACAAAGTGTATATAAATAACTGATGTAATTCCTGACAACGAGGTGGTGAGGGTGGGGACAACTCTCAGGAAAAAATTAAGATTCAGTACAGATACTACCTTCTCTCCTTCTGGATGACACAAGGGGTGCAAAGCTGAATCTTTGGGTGGTCGGGTGACAAGATAAAGGTGTTTTGTTTTGTTTTTTTACATCATGATTTTCTCAAGCTAAGTTTACCAACATTCAGCTACATCACATTGCTTCTCATTTGGGAACCAAGGATGGTTAGAATTTGCTTAGAGAGAGGGGCTTAAATACAGCCTCATTTTAACTGTAAACTCCTCCAAGGGCAGAAAATCACATTTCATATTTCTTTTTATCTCCAGCAGGAACATATATATACACATATACACATATACACGCGTGTGTGTGTGTGTGTGTGTGTGTATATATATATATAAAATGTCACACATGCTACTACTGCCAATTGATTGAATCATCCACAGTATAATTTTTATGTATAATTTCTCAGTAAACTAAGTTCCTATTGGAATATATTAGTCTAGCAAGTCAGCATCCATGCCCTTTTTCTGCTAGAGGAGTCTTACAGGGCAGATTTCCCAGGGATTCAGTCCAAGACTAAAAAATGTTTGATCTACTCCAGAATGATCTACGTATATTTCCTTTTTCTGCCTTTAAACACAAACACCCAAATGCTACATAAACTTCTGTACAGTTATCCTTTCTGTCTTCATCTGTGGTGTGTCTTTGCAAGGTACTGACTGACTACCCACCCAGTCTCCGGAAAAAATTAAGCGGGATAGAAGAAACCGCACTGCTTCTCACTACCTCCTCTGGACCCACATGGGTTCTCAACTTCACTTGGGGCTTTTGTGCAGGTTTTCAGCAAATGGAAAGGACACCAGAGATGCTGGAAATGTTTTTACCCGCTTATTATTCAGCAAACTCTCAAGAACAAACTCAGAGGTTAAAAGACAAAAGCCTCTTTGTTTATACTATCCTCAGGGCATTCACCGATTTTATAATTTCTCCAACAGAAGAGCTATGAAAACTCCAGCTTTCTTAAAAGCACTTGGTTATGTTCATCACTGAATATTCTGAATATGCTAAATTCCCACACACTGAGCCCAGCCCTCAGGGGGCTGTGGTCCGCTGCCCACCGAGTGGTAGCAAGTTCCAGGAGAGCAGGTTCAGAGGCCCTGGACGCCCTCACCGCCTAGAGTGAGAGCCACATCTTATCTCTACCAGGAAGAAATTATCAAGATTTAACTCCTGGGAATTCTGTATTGTTCTTGCAATAATTTTATAATAATTAACAGCTGTCACAACATGAAGCTGGGGGTAGGTCACTGCACTCTGAAGGAAACATGGTAGCCGGAGGGGACAGTGTTTTTAAGAACAAAGAGGGAGCTTGAGCATATTTACAGACTGCGTGGAAGGATTCCATGGAGAGAGACCAAATGCCAGAAGACAAAAGGATAATTATGGATCAGAATTATTATGTGGGATAAGAGTAGATCCCCCAGGGGAGGGATTAGTCTTAAAGGGAAGAGGGGTCATTCCTCATCAGAAATAGGGGGAAAAACAGATGGGCAAAGATGCCAGTACATTCTGAAGGGAAGGACACAAAGGGAGGGAGCAAGCGTGCACACAGCTTACTAGCTCTTGGGAAGGGCCAAGTGGAGGCTCTGAGGAGCTGGGGGTAAGAGGGGCAAGGGTAGGGTTTTCAGCTGAGGGGAGAAGTCTGCAACAGCCATCGAGGGAACCTGGACATGAGATCAGCCTTACAGGTGCCCAAGGACAGACTCTATGGAATTATAGCAAAATGGGCCCTTAGAGGTTTTGTTTATGCTTCAAAGCCTCCAACTACCACCCAAAATCGTGATCAAGACACAGGCCTAGAAATGAGTTCTACAAATCCAGAACAGAAATGATGAAAATGTTAGAAAGTGCTGAATATCAGTGTTCTGGCCTCCGGCACAGCTCTTCAAAACATACACGGTGGGTCTTTTGATGAAAGTCCTGTTGGTGAGGGTCTCAGTTCCAGCGGGCTGGTATAGCAGAACACCAGCGACTGGTTGGTTCATAAATGAAAGATATTTATTTCTCACACTTCTGGAAGCTGGGAAGTGCAAGATCAAGGCGGCCAGAGAGTGTCTGTTGAAGGCCCTCTTCTTGGTTCACAGCCACCATCTTCTCACCGTGCCCTCACATGGCAGATGGGGTGAGGGAGCTTGCTGGGGTACCTTTTATAAAGGCACCCGTCCCATCCTAGTGCTTTACCCTCATCAATCATCTCCCAAAGGCCCCACCTCCAAATACCATCATACTGGGGATCAGGTTTCAACCTAGGACTTTTAGAGAACACGTGCAGTCTACAGAAAAGTCTGTCTCTAACGAAACTCATGTGCTACTTACTCACTGAAGGATTCTCATCTCTCTCTCTCTCTCATCTACCATGTCATAGTAAAGCCATCTATTATTATCTACTAATGGTCTGAGGACACCATTAGCACTAATCCACTAACCCTTACTACAATTATCACCGATATAATTGCCCCTAACACTATGTTTATAGTAAATACTATGAGTATTATTTTAAAGATTTTATTTATTTATTTATGGGCGACACAGAGAGAGAGGCCGAGACATATGCAGAGGCAGAAGCAGGTTCCCTGCGGGGCGCGCCCAATGTGGGACACGATCCCAGGACCCCGGGTTCACGCCCTGAGCCAAAGGCAGACACTCAACCACAGAGCCACCCAGGTGCTCCAATACTATGATTATTATTACCTCCTTGTCCTGGCAACTGGGAGCAACTACTATTTATTCAGTGACCTTCCCCTGTGCCAGGCACTGTGCTGAGAACATCGTGTCTTTATGCATGATCTCCCTTACTTCTCACCATAAGCCAATGTAATGGCTAACATGCATCCAGTTTCATAAATGAGGAATCTGAGGCTTTAACGTGTAGATAACCTGGCAGAGTCAAAGGGCTAATCAGTGGCAGATAGGGTCTGTCCAACAGCACAGCCTCCCCTTACAAAAGTGTGTCTGAACTCCCATCAGTTTCGATTGAGAATGTATAATAAATGAGCAGCGTTCCCCAAAGTTCACATCCCTTAGAAGGTGAACTTAGAAATGAGGCCTCTGCCGAAGGTTGAGGTTCTTGAGATAAAATCATCCTGGATTAGGGTGGGCCCTGAATCCAATCACTGTGTCCTCATGAGGACAGTACACAGAGAGACCTACAGAGAGGGGAAGTTCATGTGAAGACAGAGGCAGAGAACAGAGACATGCAGCCTTAACCAAGTCATGCTCAGACCCCTCTGAAAAGGGAAGGAGCAGAGGATTCTCTCCTAGAGGCTTTGCAGGGAGCATGGCCCCACCAAGACCTCGACGTCAGACTTCTGGACTCCAGAAAAATGAGAATAAATTTCTGTTGTTTTAAGCCATTCAGTTTGTGGCACTTTGTCACAGCAGCTCTCAGAAACTAATACCTTTCACAGAAATATAGAACTTCTCAAATGCTCTTAGGAATATTTTTAATCACTTCATTGTTTTTGGCATTACATGCGAATGTGACCTTAGGCAAAAGGTGTTTTTATTCAGAATATTAAATATTGTGCATAATGCTTACTTAGATATTATATTTAATGTCATTTATAATATATAAGGAAAATTTTGCTTCTTCAAATTAAATAAATTATGTAAAGTATTTAATTATGTAAGAAAAAACTGATATAAAAATACATTAAAAACTATACACAGTGTTTAGACATGGACTCTGTGTATATTAAAAAGCAGACTGAGGCTTAACCATTTGTTACAGCATCAAAAATACAAAATAATCAGAATTTGAAATGATTGCTTTTCTTCTGTTTAATGTCCAAGGTTTATTTATTATTTATTTGAATAGTTATGATTTGCTTTAAGTCACAAGATAAGAGAAGTTCCAGTGGCTATTTGCAAGTATTTCTCTATAAATCACATACTATATTTGTGAATATTTTTATTTCAAGTTCAAATTGACCATATTTTTGTTTTGATAAGTGATTGATGAATGAGAATTTAATGTGCAAGGTAAGCATATTTGATCCCTACAAGGTTTTCACTTTAAAGAGGAAAATATTTAAATAATTTTCATTGATACATTTAAAGACATATAGTAAAACAATAGTTATTCCCAACCTAGGAAACTTTTTGACTCCTCCGGCAGCTCAGGAACTCTACAGCTGGAAAATACTGCAATATTCTACATTAGCAGTTCTCAAACATTTGCTTCCAGGATCCATTTGCATTTTTAAAAGCCATTGAGGGTTCCAAAGAGCTTTTGTTTATGTGGGTTATAACTACTGATATTTATTGTACTTGAAATCACAACTAAGGAATGTTTAAAATATTTAATAAAAACAGTAAATGCATTACATGTTAACCTAAATAAGATTTTTAGGAAAAATGCATTCCTCTCCCTCCAAATTAATAAGAAGAATGGCATTATTTTACATTTTTGGATATTTCTTTAATGGCTAGTTTAATGGAGTGCTGGGGTCTCACATCTTCCACATCTGATCTGTGGCAATACTTTTTTTTAGGTGAGGTGGCTAAGTAAAATCTAGCCTCACATAGATGTGTCATTGAAAAAGGAAGATTATTTTCATAGTTTTAGATAGATAATTGTAGGTATTATTCATGATGAGATGCCAAAACTTGACAATAGGCAGCTGTCAACCAGTATCTTAACAGTCCCAGTGTGAAATCTGAAACCACATCAATGACCTTTTCATAATGTCTACTATATTAAAATCACTGGTGTATTTTCTGTGAATGGATCTCTTCCCATATATGATTTTCCCACATCATGCATTTCATCATTTGGAAAATGGCAGAACAGTTCCTGGGCTATGCAGATCTTCCAAATATTAACATATATCATTATTCAATACCAAAAAA
Source organism: Canis lupus familiaris (assembly GCF_011100685.1). Classification (NCBI taxonomy): domain Eukaryota; kingdom Metazoa; phylum Chordata; class Mammalia; order Carnivora; family Canidae; genus Canis; species Canis lupus. The sequence continues at coordinate 38,815,247 of NC_049222.1, read as the reverse complement.
GGAAATTTGTTCATGTCACCACTCATATCATCAAAAAAGCCTTCAAGTCCTGGGAAACTGTCAATCTCACTGTGACCAATACAGGTTTTAGAAAACGGAATTTTTACTTGAATATTCAAATTTTATCATCAACGACAAATATGCCTTGTTCAATATCAATGAGCTATCTCCTAAATATCCAAGTCTAAATACCATGGTTTGTTTCTCGGTTACTCTTTCAACTGAAAATGATGTTCCATGAAGAAAGCAGCCAGTTGAGCTAGCAACTCCCAACAACAGCAGGTGTGGTTTGCAGAGACAAGGTTCATGGATACTTCCATTTGCAAAGGAAGTCTTTATGGGTCTGCAGGGGGGAGAAAAGAAATCTCCTACTCTCTACGTTCTTGGCTGAGAAACCTCCTGTAATGAGAGACTAACAAGAGAAAAACAAATTTAATTTAATTTTGTGTGTATGAAGGCCCCAAAGATACGAGGGCCAAAGATGCAACAAAAGCAGGTAGCTTTTATACCTTTTAGACAAAGAAACAGTAAATGTAAAGAATGGACAAAGCTAAGAGAGGTTTAGGCTTAGGGTAGAAACTTAGTAAAGAAGTAACAAGGTTTGTTTATGGAGTCTCTTGGCCCTGAACTCCCTATCTCTGGTGATAAGAACGGCTCCTTTCCTCCTGGCACTGAGAGGGGACCATTCACATGGAGATTTATTTTCTGCTTTCAGAGAGACAAAGGAAGTCAGAGCATCCTTTTTGCATAAACCATTTCTTATGGAACTTTAATTCAAAGTAATCAGTTTGCCAAAGTGGTACTATTTGGGGGCACCCTGCCATCAAAAGGTTCTCCTTTGCTTACAGAGAATATTTTTTAAAATGTACACAGAGATTGTGATTTAATAAATTTACTAATTTATATTGCTTCATCAAAGACATTTTAAGGAAAATGGCTTTGTGGAGGGGGCATGTATAGGTAAGGAATACAATAAACCCTAATAAATGGCAAAGATTGTCACAGTGTTGCTAGGAAATAATTATTACCTTGTAGACTCACACTTTGAGAACCAGTGCTCAATCACACTTCCAGATGCAAGAGGCAAGGTAGAGATCACAAAATCAACACCAGCAAAACTGTGACCAACTTTATCAGTCCAGAATATAATTCTGCCCTTTGAAATAAAAGCTCCTTCCTAGTAATTGTTCTGTATTTACCCTTCCGGCTCCCCATTTGCCTTAGCCCCATGAAACTGGAAAGTCTGGAGCCTTCCTGCCATGAAAGCAAGTTGACTTTCCTCTCCAGTCTGGTGAGAGAGATTGCAAAGATAGCTGGTCGGAGGGGGTGGGGGTGTCTCTAAGGGACTGTGCCTGCCAACTTTCACAAGAGCTTTTGAAGTGACTTGGGCAATTCTGAACACAGCCAGCCCGCCGCATCAAAATAATTGTGGTCTCCTGGCATCCCACCCAGCTTCCCGAACACTGAAGCATGGCCTCCACTGGGCCTTGACCTCACCTGCCAAATTGGAATGAGCAGGGAAGCAAGGCAACTGTCATAATCCTCTTTAGCAATTCCTCGAAAAGCTTATTTGTATGTTTAGTGGCAGCCAGAATGAAGGACTATCCAGGGCATCTGTGCTGTTTGCTATTGCTCTACTTCTTCTATGGGTTTGGCAAGGGAAAAGAGGGACATTCTCAAATGTCCCACAAAGGCCACATGCTCTGATGCCATCATTCAGAGTCTCCATGACCATCAGCCAATTGCTTTAAAGGAACAGTATTTATAAAGTCATCTGAATAATGCTCAAGCTGCTGGTCTTGTCCAAATTAACTTGGAAGACACATATAAATGGGTTACCCAAAGCAGCAAAATATTTAACAGGACTGAGTTCCATCATACACTGAAAGTCTTTACCACAACATACTTGCTACTATGAAGTGATGGTTCCAGGTTTGGGGAAAAAGCCCAGATCAAATGACCTCACAGTTACAGTACAAGGTAGCCTAATGTCACTTTGTCCAGAGTAAGCCCAGAGGGCCGTGTGTGTTTATGTGTGTGCATGTGTGTGTGTGTGTGATGCTGAAGGATAGGGATGAAGGATGGGAAACACATGAGGGTATACTACCTCAAACCAAACCAGCCAACCCTCCAGGTATTCCTCAATAGCCATCCATCTCCTTCTTCTGGAAAGAAGTGAAATCCTCTGGGGGTGAGGGTGGGAGAGGGGTTGCGGAAGGGGAAGGGAGGGTGAGAACTAGTGTAGGAGCAGAGATCCAGGCTCAGAATCTGAAATGAAACCACAGGTTTACGGCTTCCTGGATGGGAAGCCTTGGGCACATAACCTAATCAGTCTGTGCTTCAGTCTCCCATCTATAAAATGGGAACAACAGTAATACCTGCATCTCAGACTGCTGTTATGAGCATTAAACAAGCTAATATTTTACGACTATTTTAGAACAGTATCTGGCATAGGTAAGCCCATATCAGCATCTGGGTGTTTTTCTAACATCTACCCCTTTTATAAGGGCAGGAAATTCTGTTTTGTCGTTCCATCACTGAGTGATATAAACCCACCCCTAAAGAGGCACAGATACTTAGGCACATCTTCAGAAAAAAAACAAACAAACAAACAAAAAAAACAGAAGGATGTGCGGTGGCATTAAGTTAGTCATCCACAAATGTTATTAGAATAAATCATGAATAATGTGTATGCTTTAAGCACTGTCTAGCCATTAACTTTTAAATATTTCATTTAGCTTTGTGAAGCATGCCCTATAGAACATAACTACCTCAGTAGTAGTTCTTAGCTTGTTCAAGCATAAAGACCTCTTTAATTATTTTAAAAACACAGTAACATCCCTCCACATACACACACACATACACACACAGGGCATGTGAATAAAAAAGAATAATTTTACTGGAATATCTTTCTTATTTTCCCAATGCCCTTTGATTGAGAAAAAATATTGCTTATTTAAAAGTGACCAAGGGATCCCTGGGTGGCGCAGCGGTTTGGCGCCTGCCTTTGTCCCAGGGCGCGATCCTGGAGACCCGGGATCGAATCCCACGTCGGGCTCCCGGTGCATGGAGCCTGCTTCTCCCTCTGCCTGTGTCTCTGCCTCTCTCTCTGTGACTATCATAAATAAATATATAAAAAAAAAAAAAAAGTGACCAAAAATTTAAGAATGCTTTCAAATACATTTAAACAAAATGTATTGTTTACATAGAGATCCACTGAGAATGTGTAGTACCCAAAGAGGTCCCAAGACTCTTGTATTAATTCCTCAAGGGTCTGCGTTCCTTGGATCAGGAGCCACTTTGAATCATCAGAAAGTAAAATCACATTCTTGAAAACATCCAAACATATTAAAATGAAAATTGGTTAGCCAAATGATAGTCAAACCCCAGAAACCCAACTTTGATGTCACATGGGTGGTCTTTACCTTCTCGCCTTGGTTAGCCTACACCAGGCAAGACTCTCCAGCAGTGTTTCAAGAAGCAAAAGGGCAACTTTTTTTTTTTTTTTTATGTCTTAAATCAGAAGGGCTTGCCTTACTCTGTGCACAATCTTCCACAATTGGGCCTCACAATGTTTCATTGTTTACTCCTTCAGGAATCCAACCCACTGCAGCAAAGACGTGAGACAGAGAAACAGATAATCCCATGTAGTTTCTGCAGGAACTGTGCCTGTTTCCAGAGATAATAGAAAGGACCCAAATTTCCTGGAACTAATACAGTTCCATGGAAACATCCCCAAGCAAAAACACAGAGGCTCAATGGACTGGATGTTGCTCAGAAAATTCAAAAGCAGGATAACGAGGGATTTTAGAACTCCCCCTTCTCCTTTTGCTGACGAGAGTTTCCCCCTGCATGACCTGGAATGCAAGCCCGAAAGCTGAATTTTGTCCCCCAGTTAAAGCAGTATTTGAAACAGTCATATACATCTGCTGAGATCATGGTTAGGGGCAACTTCTTTTCTTGTGTGCTTCTCATTTTCTTTGAGGCCAACTGGAAAATAACCTTTCACATTGCTGCATTTTACTCTCCTTTTAAAGGAGGAGTTGTTTTTATTTTAGGACATAATGTGCAAAATCATGCTATTTAACACTACATTATATTCACAGATCATGAAAGTTAAATAAAGACACCTTGCTGATTTCTTAATATAGATTCAGCTAAGATTAGTTATGCATCTGCCACCTTAACATTCAGATTGGGGGGAAAAGCCTTAGTTAAAAATCACACTTGCATTGTAAGTGCTTAGATTTTCATGGTTCATTTAAGAGCATCACAATCAAGAATTTAATTATGTCAAAAAAAGAATGGTGTCTTCTTAACAGGCAAGATTACATCCCCCTCTACTTCTCCCCCCCCACCCCCCAAATGGATCATTTTCCTTAACCTCTATGGACTTATTTTCTGACCTATGAAATAGGGCATTTGGCTAGATGATTTTAAGATAGCCTCTGGTTCTATCATGCTTTGGATTTTAAGATTTCTAAAGAACAGACTGACGAGGAGGTAAAGAGGAAACAGAGCTAACAGGCTATGGGGAACCTGGCCAATTTGATTCCTAAACAAGGTGATATTTTCCATGATACCAGAAAAACGTCCCACACACATAGTCAGCGGACCGAACCCAGGATAAAGGGCAACAGGGTGCCACAGAACACAGAGACACCCAAGCTTTAACTCTGCTTTATCACTTAAACATTTGCCTCCCAATATGCTATTCCACAAATCATCGAATCCCAAAAAAGCCCCACAGATTCCTTCCAACCAAAACCTGTACGTGATGGCATCAGGGTGGACTGAGAACTAATAACAAGACGTTCATCTGGGGGGAAGGGAAGGGTCTTCTTTTGGGATCAGCAAATCTAACAATAACTTCCAGGCTGTGTAACAAAGTGTTTATGCCTTGCAAGTTTCTATAAATGCACAGTATAATCCTTTCCACTGCTGAATTACTTAAATAATTCACTCTGGTGGCGGACAGTGTTCTGATGGGGTCGATTAAATGAAGGTCTAACCGGTGAGGAGTCCTGTTCCCCCATCAAACAGAGCCTGAGACAAAGGCTTGCGTGCATGTAGTTTATTTGGGAATGTGATTCCGGAGAGCAGAAGTAAGGGCCTGGGAAAGGGAACTCAGGAAAGGAAAGCCAACAGGAGGATTCATCCTGGAGCCGGCCACTTAGGTTCAATCCTGCAATAGAAATGCGTCTCAGAACCCTGCATGTAAGAGAAGGAAGAGGAAAATGTTTATCCCTCAGAGTTTATTGCCCATTTGTGGAGGTTTGCCTCGTGGGTGTTAATTTCTCTGCAATTCCTGTTTGCACATGTGAGTCCTCAGTCAGCTCCCACAGGAGTGCATGACAAAACAGAGGAAGCCCTAAACATAAAGCAAGAATCACAGGCTTCAGCCAATGAGCTGTCAGGCTGCACCCACGTGTTGCTAGTGGAAGACTGAGGAGAACTGCTGGCTTAGCACTGGCTGCAATATGAAACTGAGGCCAAGATAATGTGAAGTGGCATACACCAGCACCAGGCAAGTGTATCAGTCAGGTTGGGCCAGTTATGCCATAGTAACAAATAGCCCCACAGCAGCAAAGGTTTATTTGTCAGTCACGCCACAAACCCAGTGTGGGGCTGCTACGGTTCCGTGCTATTTTCTTAGCTTGCAGGACCAAAGCTGACCACACCGTCTCCATCAGGAACACGGCCAGTCACTGTGACTTGAGAGGAAAGGTTAAATTTGTGAACCATGCACAGGTCTGTAAAGCTTTTGCCTGGAAGAGACCTTTCTTTGACCAAAACATGCCCCAGGCCTATGCTCAGTTCAGAGGGATGCAGTATGTGATACTCCTGTGGGGCAATGCAGGAAGGCTGATTCAGAGCAGAGTAATACAATCTCTCATTCTATGCTTTCATTTTCATGGGCGAAAAGCCAGGGGTAGGAGGAACAAATCACTTCAGGGACCCCTGTGCAAATGCTTTTACCGTACCATCTTTTCTTTGAGCATAAGACCAGCCAGTATTTAGAAATATTAGGTCCCAGTTAAAGCAAGTAGATCTTTTGCCAATGAGAGAGAGAGAGAAGAAAAAAAGAGGATGGGTGATTCCTTAGGGGGAAGCGTTGGAAATCTTTGACTTCTTATGCCATACGTTTTTTCAATTTATAGATGTTGAGGTGAGTCAGCTCTCGGAAATCACAAATGAAGTGACTTCTGAGCAGGTTAATGATAGAGCTGGGACCAGGCTTCCATTTTCCATATTCCATTCCAGGGCAAAGCTGATAAGAAACATTACAGTTCTAACTTTATATTCAAATTACCTGAAAACTATATATTTTACAGAATTTTTTTTTTTCAAATTTAACAGCCTAGCATACACAAATGAAACAAGTTTAAATAGCTTTGTCTTGTCAGGCAAAGTCCAACGTACTTTATTAATAAGTATTAGTGTGAATAAGCTTATCTTACGTCCAGAACACTTATTTACCAGCCTGCTGACCAGAGATGTCAAGTTGTCTGCATACAATTAAGAAGCTTCAGAATTTTGTTAGATGAAAAGCCCAAGAGGGAAAGGGTTAGGCTGGCTTCACTGAAATAAATGGAGCCATATTTGGGAAAGAAAAATGGAACCTCCAGGTCTTCACCTAACTTGATTCACATCACAAGCCAATGAGGAAAGGGTGGCAAACCACTGCCTTCCTGTATTTATTCAGTCAAAGTTCACTCAGTGCCCACTACAGGCCCGGCACAGGTCTAGCCACTGGCCTAGAAAATCTGAGGCAGCCAGTGTCACACCCCCCCCTCACAGAGTGTGCACTTCAGGGAGGGGGAAGGGAATGCAGAGGATGGACAGTTAGACATGCAAATGACCAAGATAATTTCAAATTACAACATGTTTGTAAATATAGTAAAGCTGACATGGTAGTGAGAGGTGGGGTGCCAAGCTATAAAGGATGTTCTCTGCGAGCAGGCAATATGTAAGAAAATTATGAAATCTTTGAAGTAAAATCACAACATGGTTTTTAGAAGTAGTTAGCAGCGGCATCCCGTAAGGGCTATTTTTACTCTATTAAGATCCTTGAATGAATTTTACCTTCTGTGCTCTCTCTCCATTTCCCATTCCCCACCAAATCTCTCACTTAATTGGCCATTACTATATTTTTTTTTTCTGGATGTATTTATTAAATGCAATTTTATGATTATAGTTTTTAATTTAAAAAAATCAAGCAAGTGAGCTTTTTATATGCCCATTACCTAAATTAAATTGCTTTTTAAGTATTTTCTGTATATCACAAAGCCTTTGAAAGAATATTCATCATCTCTCCTCACAAACCCCAGCCACTTCCTTCCCTTACCCGCATTTAATTCTTGTTACAGAAAGATTTCTTACCTTTCTAAAACTGTAGCTGGGAAAAATACAGGTTCCACTAAACAAAAACTTCCTTTCTAATCTCTCCTGGGCAAAATGCATACAGGACACAGAATTCTAAGAAGGACTCCGATGACCCATGCCTTTGCCCAATGCCCTCCCTTCCAAGTATGAGTAGACCCTGTGAATATGTGAGAGGTCACTCCCATGATTAGGTTACATTATAAGACAAAAGGCAGATGCTTCGGGTTGGCCTAATCTAATCCTCATGTTTTCAAAGCAGAGTGTTTTTCCTGGCTAGAAGACAGGAAGTCAGAGAGATTGAGAGCACATGAAGGCCCCAACCCACTACCACTGGCTTGAAGATGGAGAGGCTACCTGAGAAGAACTGCAGTTAACCTCTCAATGTAGAGTGGCCCACGCTTAAGGGCCAACAAAAAAGACGGGGACCTGCGATCTACAGCTGCAAGGAACTGGGATCTCTCGTCAATTAATTAAGTTTAGAAACAGATTGTTGCCCAGATCTTCCAGATGAGAGCCCAGGGTGGCTGCTATCTTGACTGGCCTTATAAGATCCTGAATAGAGAACCCAGTCCGGCTTGCCCAGAACACTGAGCTACAGAACTCTAAGATAATACAGGAATGTTATTTTTAGCTTTTGGGTTTGTGGTAATTTGTCACGAAGCAATAGCAAAATGATACATGTAGCCAGATTTCTCAACTGAAGTGTTCAACCAATAAACACCTACGTAACTCTTCCAGCCTTCAGGATGTGTGAGGTTAATTCTAACGAAAGGAAGGGAATTCTCCGGGTGAAAAGGGGAGGAGGGTCAGTGATGGAAAGACAGGATCCAGAGCAGAGCAGACCAATGGGAAACATGAGGTCATTTACCTGCTCATTTGCAGGGTTACATCACCAACTACTCTCAAGGAAGGCAAGAGGTAGAGCAACTAGGATAAAGTAAAATGCACCGAGCCACAGGTGACAGGGATTTGGATACAACCAACTGATTTTCTTAGCACATGAGGTCAGGGAGGGAGGGGAGATCATGACACTGTTTATCATAACATCTCTGTCATGCCTTTATGATATTTTTCCAATTATAAATTCACATGATTACTTGCAAAGAGTTCAGAAGCATTTATGTAATGCAGCAGCAGGAAACACTGTGTTCACCTAATACTCTCTTATTTTCCTTTTTTCTTGGCACAAAGGAAGGCTATAGTGCTCAGGCTCCCCCACAAAAAGGTGGGGAGCATTTGATGGCATTCTGACCAATGGGATGAAAGTAGAAATAATAGACATCATCTCCAGGCCACACTTAAAAATATCATGAGTCAATGTCCAGTTCTCTTGTCCCTGAAGAGGCCATGTGTTGAGATGAGAGGTCACTAGATGGAGGGAGCTTGGGTCTCTGAGTCACTGGATGGAAGAAAGCCTCCACCAACATGCACTGGACTTTGCAGGAGCCAGTAATGAGTATTGATTATGTTAAGCTTTTGAGATTTGGGGGGGAAGAGATGTTTTCTTATTACTGCCTAGCTTAATTATAGAGCAGTTCCTCTATCCTGTAGGTGAATGTGGTCTCCCCTCCTCTCTCATAGCACCTTATTCTACTAGGCTCACCCTTCTTCTTGCAATGACGTGAGATGCTAAAATGCCCACGTGATGAGGTGAAGGAGGTGAATGACGCAGGTGCTGTGACACAGCTTTAAGTATCTACTGACCTCCTGAAGCTCCATTAGAAGGAGGATCATCTGCTTCCAGACCGTGGCTAACCGCGGGTAACTGAAACCACAGAAAGCTAAGCCACAGATAAAGGGAAGACTATTCTCTTAACTTATCCTGAATAATACACGTATATTTTCTCATTTGATTCGATTTAACTGGTTTAGACAGAGTCTCTTTATCTTTGACTTTTTCTTAATTTGGTACAACACTCAAGCATCACACAAGAATGTTAACACAGGAATTTGAATATCATATTTAATTACTGTAGCAAGAAATTCGTATTTTGACACATCTGATATTTACACTGGATGATTTCTGTCTTACATAAAACTATAATGAGGAGCATATAAATCCTGATCTTTTGTATATATACTGTATATATATATATGTGTATACACATACATAAATTTACAGATATACTATAATTATTAATGATAGGGAAAATGGAATAACAATAGAAACAATGACAAACTCCTTGCAATGCCAACTGGAAGTGAGCTCATCCTTAAAGACGTCTTGGTCTCCCATGGCTCCCACCCCCACCCCATCGGAAGACAGGCCTACCTCTCTGATCTTTACAGCCTAATTTAAGCAGCGTCAACCTGGAACAAGGATGTTTAAAATGAATACAAGCATTTATTTAGCAGGGAGAAGGACTCACAATAAGGAGCAAAAATCATCTTACTGAACATTCAGGAAAGTGTTAACTATTTATAAACCAGGAAGCAGATGCAAACACACCAGACTATCCAACCCAATCACCCATTTCTCTACTTACTTGAAATGAATTTCAAAAGACCTAGGAAGTGACAGAGGGCTAATACATATTCTTTAATGTACAAGATTATAATTAACCTAACGTCTGTTTCAAATTTACTATTATCTATTAAAGAATAAATAATTTTACAGCCCTCTAATATAGTTCTTAAGCTTTAAATCACTGACCATAACTAATAAGCAGCTTAATAGCAAGAATACCCTAAATAGAACCACAGACTGCAATTTCACTGAACATAAATCATCATCATTTTTAATGCAAAGGCAACAGCAAATCTCTGTAATTACTGGGTGCATTTTGAATCACTTTTATTATTACTGCACTGGCCCCATTAAAAATCCAAAACACTGAACTGCATGGAATATAAAACTGGAATTATGATACCCTACAAACTCTAATTGCAATCCATAAATTTTCTACTGGTATTCAGAATTATTTTGTTGCCAAAGAATTTCAGCTATTCAGAATTACCTTTGAAAGCCTTTGCTTTATCTGGAGCAATAAGTAAGAGAATTTTATACTGCAAATTTGGGGAGTCGGTTCTGAAGCAAAACTATGTGGATGGTTTCTTATTCATTCAGGATTTTACATTTCTCAAGCAAACCATAACATATAAGAAGAAAAAAACAGAAAAATAAAATAGAATATACCCTCCACAAAACATATTAATTAGTGCATCCCTTCCTGAATCACTGCCACACCTACCTTCAGCTAATGAAACTCTCACCCAGTGGGACAATGGGGATTATGACAGACCCTGCAACATCAGCATTAATCTCCTTACTAAACACGACAAAGGCATGTCATTAAATTCATGAAGGGGTAATAATGGCAACATTATTTGTGTGCATATGAGAGAAATGAACACTGAATGGACCATAAGCCATCGTGAGGGGTGAAAATACTAAAATACTATGCACGTAACTTTCCATGCAAGGTTAAGAGCTAATGATATAATAACTGCCTCTTCCATATATTCCATACACACTGGAGATCATGTGAATGTACGTATGTAGATAGCGTTTTTTACTATTTACATCACCTGGCCAAGCACATAGTGCAATCATCCTATTAAAATCAAATCTTCTATATATTGACTCTTACTAATTTGCCTGATGTCCACAATAGAGGTTACAGCCCTGCAAAGCCAACAATTTTCTTATAACAAGGTTGGGCCACCACAGGGAGTCTTTGTGCAAATTATATGCCTTATAATTTCCTATTCACAGTATGCTGGGATCTTAAGGGCCTTAATCTCCTTTAAGTATCTGAATTTTAAATATATCTTTTCCATTACCTTTAAAAAGAGAAGATTTCGCTCCTTTGAACATCCTATCCCACTCTGCATGTGTGCTTCTATTTTACACTCTACAGGGCTGCCTCTGCTGCTCCTCCTCACTCATATCTACACCTGACTTAAGTTCTGTCCCTGTTATAGATGCTCATATCACCCCACCCTAAAGAATTCATTCTCCTTAAAGTTTTTTTTTTTTTTTTTTCAAGTTATTTCCACACCCAACATGGGCTTGAACTCACAACCCATGAACAGGAGTCACATGCTCTACCGACTGAGCCAGTCAGATGCCTGCCATTCTCCTTATTCTAAACTCTTTGTTCATTTAACAGTCCTTATCCCCCATCTTTGCTGCTGGAAGCTCTCTTTTAACTTATGCATTTAATAGTTTACAAATTTGTTTTTCCTTATCAATTATAAGGTTCATCAAGAGAGACCATATCTTTATGTCAAAGTATTAAAAAAAATTGTCCATAATCCTAACTCTTTAACACTCGCATAATTTCAGAACTGAGTGTCCTTTCTCAAGTTATTTAGATCTAACTATTGTGTATTCTGGTCATTATACCCAATTTGGCTCCAGAGAAATCAAACACACAAATGCCAACACAGAGATTCAGATAGTGACTTTTTTAAAAATTAAAGTTTTCTCGCTTTCATATAAATTCAATTAATGTCTTTAAATCAGATTTTGCTCCATTAAAACTTTCCCCAGTGCAGTCTTGTCTGCCATGAGCTCTCATTTGAAACTGTAAAAAAACGTTTCTAGATGTTAAAATGTATGCATGTGCTTGAGCAAAGCCATGCAAGCAAGCAAGGGCAAATTATACCTTTCAATGGAGAAAAAAAATTTTGCAGCCAGAAGGAATGTGACTTCAAATCTTGCTTTTGTCATTCTAAGACCCTAGGACACTGTTCAAAAACAAGAAGGGAGGGGCCTCTAGGTGGCTCAGTGCTTGAGTGTCTCCCTTTGGCTCAGGGCATGATCCCAGGGTTCTGGGATGGAGAACTCCAGTATGGGCCTCCCTGCAGGAAGCCTGCTTCTTCCTCGGCCTATGTCTCTCTGCCTCTCTCTCTCTGTCTGTCATGAATAAATACATAAATAAAATCTAAAAACAAAAATAAAACCAACACTGAGACAGGAGAGCAGGGTTAGAAGACAGTGACCAATGATTCTCACACCTGCTGGGGGGGTCATCGGCAGGGGGCAGTTCCTGTTGCTTATCCTCATCAGCCACTCAGGCAAGCTCCTTCTAACTCTGTTTCCAAGTCTGAGACTCCTTGTGAAATTCTGCCTCAAAAAACAGATCTATGGAAACAAACAAAAAAACCCCACAACTGAGAACTCTAGTGTTTTCACCTCTGACATGCATGTCTGCAAATGCTCTCATTTTACATAGCAGAAAACAGTCTGGAAAAGTACAAGGGCTCATCCGACTGCGTATTCCACCTGTAGTCCTTCTCCTCCCTTCTGGGTGTAACAGGCCATCTCCACAGCAGGAGGTGAGCTGCCCCTCGAGTCCCTTGCTGCAATCTGTGCCAAAAACTTGCACTCGGGCTTTGTGATGGTGAATTAATTCTATGTATCAACTTGGCTTGAGTATGGCGCCCAAGTTCTTGGTCAAAAAACAGTCTAGATGTTACTGTGAAGATATTTTTTTATACGTGATTAACATTTAAATCAGATTTTCAAAAAAAATTTTTTAAAATAAATAAATCAGATTTTCAATAAAGCAGATTATCCTGCATAATGTGGGTGGGACTTATCCAATCAGTTGAAGGCCTAAACAGCAAAGACTGAAGAGGAAAGGAGGGAGGAATTCTATCTCTGGACAGTCAAAACCTCAATATCACCTCTTCCCTGAGCCTCCAGCCTGCTGGTCTTCCCTGCAGATTTTAGACTTGCTAGCCCCATAATTGTGTAAGCCAATTTCTTAAAATCAGCTAATCAATATCTCTCTCTCTCCACACACTCCCACCCCATCCTATTGGTTCTGTTTCTGTAATACAAGGCTCTTCTTCCTGCTGGATTTGTTGTGACTACCTCACAGTCTTTTGCCACCACTGATGTTCATGAGAATCCTGTTGGTCTATCTTCCCATCTCAGTCTGCAAGCTTGTTTGATCTCTTAAATGCCCTGTTTGATCAAAGGCATGTCTACATTGAAGTTGAAGCCTCAGGGCTTCTTACCTGGACTTTTCCCAGGCCATTTACCTCACTGTGTACTCTGTTCCTTAAACAGGGCTCCCTCGATTTTACAAGCTTCATCTCTATAAGACCCGGCTCCACCACTGGGCTCAGGGGATTGATGTGATCTCCTTCACTGGAGTCTGAACTATGAATGTGACACACTTGCTTCTAACAGAGCTGCTAGATTCCTTCACTGCACAAGGCCTGACTATTCCTGGGGCCAGGCTCTATTGCAGGTACCTACAGCATGGAGAATAAGATAAGGCCACTCCTTTGAATTTCAGCTCAGAAGAACTAAAGTTAACCTTTACTACCCCAAATCCTAGAAGTAACTATAATAAAAAGGCCTCTTCAGTGGGAGGCATTGCTAAATATTTGAAAATTGGCTCTCTGGATGGGTAGGTGGGGGATGTATGCACATATACATGTTCATATATTTATTATAAATTTTACTGATATAAAGGATGCGTAACACACACTTGCCAAAAATGTTAATAAAGGTATAATACCCCTTATTGTGAATTCCATATCTCCAACCGATTCCAACAGAGTGTTTTTGTTGATTCGCTGAACTCTTTTATTAGAAGTCAACCTATAGGAGAATGAGATTGTGACATGAATGTTGGTTGATATGCTTGTTCACACTAACAAGCAAGATGAAAATGGACACAAGTGTCCTTTTAGTGTAAGTTCCATTCAGTGTGACACTCATCGATGCCTGCCGAGCACCAGGCGTCTGGCTTTGGGCTGAAGAGATGGAGAAGACATGGGCCTGCCTTCACATCTTAAAGAACTGAGAAGACTTAAAATAGCAATTATCCTGCTAATAATCTAAGATTACAATGACCTAGTGCAATTTCAGGTGGAATATTTTAAATGCCTAGCCAAATTCACTTGTACAATTTATATAATCATAACTAGTAGGACTTTAGTGTAGATTTCACATGTGGATTGAACTTTATTCACATAAACAAGATTATTTTTCTAAGACCTTAGACTGAATGAATTGAGCATTTTAGCACCTAAAGGTCCTCTTTGATCTCTAAAATTGAAAAGGGATGATGGAAGGAAGGAAGGAAAAGAGAAAGAAGGAAAGAAAGGAAGGAAGAAAGAAAAAAAAAGAAAGAAGAGAAAAGAGACAAAGAAACTAGTATTTTTAAATCTTTCAAAGTTTAAATGTCTGAGATCATTGAAATATATACTCTGGTTTTCTTACATAGACTTCTAAAGCCAGAAGGGATCTACAGTAGGAGAAGAAAAAGGCCTCTGTTTTATAAACAGAGCACTATTTAATATGCTGTAGTCAAGACAGTTTATAATTTTAAAGAAGACTAATTCTACATGAAAGTAGGCCAAGTTCAGAGGTTAACTTGGATTAACTGGGATCTGTGTACCATGACTCTGTAGTCCTCAGAATAACAGATTAAGACATCATACAGCAGAAACTGCAAAGGAGGCTGATTATGCAAAACGCCCAGGGCTCAGGACCCAGAGCCTGCCACTTCTCCCAGAGTTTGGGAGCCACTGGGCTGGCCCACATCTCACTAAGACCTCACCTCCGCCCAAACGCTTTGCACGCCTACTCTCTTCCTTTCAGTTGGTCATTCTCAGCATTTACAGCAAGTCCTTTGTCTGCAAGGTCTGCATCGCACTGGTTGTTCTGCTTATTAAATTAATTATGCAATCCTCAATAATATCCACAAAGATCTTAAAACAAAACAGAAACAAAACCACAAGCCAGTTGTGGCTGAGGAGGCAGGGGCTGGGGCTCCATGGCATGCGTCTAAGATGCCAGCTATAGGAAGGAGTTGGTGGGCCCCAGAGGGCACCAGGGCTGCTCCACTCTGTACTTCCCTACAGAAAGGAAATGAGAGCTGACATGACCTATCACTTCGAAAGAGCTGTCTGCACCTGCCTCCTGCATACTGCACACTGCCTTTGCTCCCAGGTAAATGCCAACAAGACAACCGTGTGTGTGTGCACGTGCATGCACGTGCACGTGGCCAGGTAAGGACTGTATCACCAAAAAACGTTCCCCGCTCATATGAATGTGATTCCTACCCATGTCACCACTGTGTATAATTAATATTCTAAGGTTAATTATTACTAAAGAGAACTCTAAAATACAAACAACAAATATTTCCTTTCCTGCAGCAAAACTTCTTCATATGCTTGAGAATTCTATCTGTAGTTTTTCTGAGCAGAATCTAAATATCAGAAAAATATCTCCCCCATATATGTAAAAACTAATCCACTTTAAAGAAAAAAAAAAAAAAGACCACAATAAGAAAAAATGCTGAAAATCCCAAAGCTCTATCCATATTTTTAAATGTCCTCTCAACCCATTTCTAACTAATAAACCCTTTTAACTAACTATTTGTTGAAACAGGCAAGATAAACTGCATTTCAGCTACCATGTGCATTGTATGATTTGGGCCAACGCTGAAAGAATGAGTTTATGACAATATGCAAACAGCCTCATATTGCAAAGTATTGCTAAGTGCTCAATTCAGTTTTATTGGATACTTTAAAATATTCTAAAATGAGCATTAGTACTAGCAAAATAAGTGGTATGGAAAGCATTAATAGTAATTTACTCAAGGTAGAGACAGAGAAGGCAGAAAGTATGAAAGGTCCAAGAAAATCATTATTGATTAATTTATTCGGCATTTTCTATGAATGCTATGATCTTTATACAAAACTCTTGTCAGGCTTCCTATAAATTTCCACAGTTAAGCAATAATGGCATCCACACATTCTATCTTGACACAAAGAAATGACTTATTTGTATGTACACCTCATAAGTTAGACAGTTAAAGTTTATATCATTAAGAGATTAAATGTTCAATTCTAGAAGATAAATCCACCTAAATTAGATTTGAATTGGTATTC
Organism: Canis lupus familiaris; assembly: GCF_011100685.1. Lineage (NCBI taxonomy): Eukaryota > Metazoa > Chordata > Mammalia > Carnivora > Canidae > Canis > Canis lupus. The sequence continues at coordinate 38,798,999 of NC_049222.1, read as the reverse complement.
ATCCAATTATTGGATTAAGGCCAAGGAAAGTACTCTTGAATATTACTGGGGTATACACAGAATAAAAAGTACACTTTAGGGATACCTGGGTGGCTCAGTTAGTTAAGCGTCTGCCTTCAACTCAGGTCATAATCCCAGGGATCAAGCCCTGCATTGGGCTCCTCACTCAGCAGGGAGCCTGCTTCTCCCTCTCTCTCTGCCTGTCGCTTCCCTGCTTGTGCTCTCTCTCCCTCTGTCAAATAAGTAAATAAATAAAATCTTTTTTAAAAAAGTACCCTTTATTTGATAAGGCTACAAGAATAGTTAAGATATTTTTTAAGCAACCTGGAATATATGATTGACCTGAGAAAAATTATTTCTTCAATTTGCATAAATGTAACTGCCAAAGACTAACACTTTGCTACAGTTCTATAGCTAACATGCCTGTAAACAGATCAACCATTTATCTTTAATAATACCCAACACTGAATATATATTAGTTAACTTACTGAGCACTTACTATGTAGTAAGCACTGTACATTTTCTCATTTAATCCTCCTGTGAGGCAGAAGATACTTTATCTTTGATTTATAGATAAGTAAAGAGTAGCAGAGAAAGGTAAAGCTGCTTGCCTAAAGTCATACAGAGCAAAAGTGATGGTGTCAGGGGCATCTGACCTGAGAGCCTGAGATCCCATCAACCATACCTGTTTAGTTGGTTATTCTCTAGCACATATCATACAACTATGCTATGGATTTGTGCTCATCATTTCCCAAACTCACTTCATACTAGTATAAAATAGACTGCTCCTGGATTGGGTAGAGACTGGGGTCTTCAGAAGGGACCACTTTTCCTAGGCAACAATCTAGTTTCATCAACTTCTGAGCAAACAGCTCCCTTTAAGTCTTAGATTCTAGCTCAGATTCCAACCATCTGCAATCCACATTGACTTAAAACCCAATGTCGTAACTTCCTGCCAGGTGATATAGCACGAAATTAACTCCCTAGGTGAGTGTTATAGACTGAATTGTGTCCCCTCCAAAATTAATAGGTTGAGATCCTAAGACCCCAGCACCTCAGAATGTGACTGTATTGGAGAAAAGGCTTTTAAATAGGTACTTACGGTAAAATAAGGTCATATGGGTGGGTCCTAATACAGTATGTGTAGTGTCCTTATAAGAAGAAGAAATTAAGAGATTAGGCCACGGCCGCACAGACTGAAGGGCAACCCTGTGTGTACAGAGCAAGAAAATGTTCATCCATAACCGAGGAGAGAGACCTCAAGAAATCAAATCTGCTCATACCCTGATGTCAGACTTCTAGCCTCCAGAACTGCAAGAAAATACACTTCTGTTGCTTATGCTACCTAGACTATGGAGTTTGGGAATGGCAGCCCTAGCAAACAAATATGGTTAGCAAGTCAATCCACACTCAACCTTTGCAGGATACCCTGTTCTTGGGTACATGCTTTTGATCAATAAAAACATGAAAACTGATTACCATTGGAGCCATGTATCAAAGTTTTAAAACCAAAGCCAGAAGATGGTAGGTTGGGTGGGACACAATAAATGGGGTATCTGTGGAAAAAGAGATTAGAAACTCCTGAGGAGAGAATGGGAAAGAATTCTAAGAAAAGTCAAAGTATATAGGAGCTTTGTTTAAAAAAAGTAGGTTTAAGTAATTCTCCAGGTCAAACATTTCTGACAGGTCTGAGTGGAGCAAATGCTAAACTCTAGGACTACAGGAAAGTTTCTCAACAACTCATCCCAACCCTATGCTTCACCCTACACCGTACTTCACCTACACCCCCACTACCACCACCCACAGTGGGCCACTAGCCAATCCATATAATGTACTTTCTTTACTCTGGGACTTGCTTTGCTGTCTCCTGCCATCATTCATTCAACAAATGCTTCCAGCAAGGGCTGAATACAGGGAAGTTTATAAAAATAGACAAGATCCTTGTAGAACTCAGGTGCAGTTCCCTTAGCATCCAGTTCTGAGTCTACCATGTGGCTCTGCCTAGTGAAATCCTACTGATCCTCCCATTCCAGCTGTTCTCCAAAGTTTCTCCAAACCCCCAATCAAAATGAAGTCTTCTCGTTGGTGCTCCCATAGAATTGTTTATACCTCACTTTAGCATTCACATATTAAAATGTTATGTATCCTTACCTAATTACATATTTTATTATGTATGGATTTGTAAATGTATTTGTATGTGTGCACACATGTGGCTAGATGCAGATACTGAAACTGTATAAAGATCTCCCTCCAGATGATAAATTCCATTAGGACACAATTATACTTTAGCTTTCAATACCCTACATAACACCTATCCTTTGGGGTCAATAAGAATTTGCTGAACGTCATTAATAATATTAATCAAGAATAATCAGTAATATGCTAAGGTGTAGAACTAAACAAAAATATGAAACTCATCAAATCTAAGCCTAAACTTTTTTTTTTTTTAAGATTTTATTTATTTGAGAGAGAGAGAGAGAACCCAAGCCATGCAGGAGCAGCAGAGGGAGAGTGAGAAGCAGATTCCCTACTGAGTAGGGAGCGGGACTCAGGGCTCGATCCCAGGGCAAAGGGATCATGACCTGAGCTGAAAACAGATGCTTAACCAATTGAGCCACCCAGACACCCCTAAGTCTAAACATTTCTAAGTTTACAATGTTTTCTCTGCAAAACACTGTCCCCCATTCCCTCTGCAATTGTGTTTTTCAGCAGAATTGCAACAAGCCTATATCATCACGCTTGAACTCTGCCCTAGGAATTCATTTCCAGCAGGCCATTTGAAAAGTGTGGTAGGTAGGTGACACAAATGAAAAGTCAAGCAGCAGCCAGGTTCAGTCTCAGTGGTATATCCAAGGATAATGGCCAGAAGGTTGGACCTGTATCTGCTTTGTTGGGAACTTTTTAAAAAATTTTATTTATTTATTCATGAGACACACACAGAGAGAGGCAGAGACATAGGCAGAGAGAGAAGCAGGCTCCACGCAGGGAGCCCGATGGGGGACTCGATCCTGGGACTCCAGGATCACGCCCTGGGCTGAAGGCAGGCATTTAACCGCTAAGCCACCCAGGTGTCCCTGCTTGTTGGGAACTTAAGATTGGTTTAGAGATTGATGTCCTATCACCATCATAAAACCATCTAGCTTTCCAGAAGGCATGCTGGCTTTCTTCACGGTATTTCTTTCTACCTGTAGATAAGCATATCAACAGACGGATCCTGCCAAGAAGCAGAATTTGTGGAGCACATTCAGGAACACTGACAGTAACCAGTGCTTCTAACACAGGCTGGTAGATGTTTCTGTCTTCATCAGACTGTGACACAGGCATTGACTGATTTTGCCTCCATAGGAACCAACCACCATGGTTCACACCTCAATTAAAATGTTAACGGCAAAAAATAAAAAAAATAAAAAAATAAAATAAAATAAAATCTTAACGGCTCTCCTTAGGAGGTTGATGTCTGTGGTTTAAGTTTGACCTTTCCTCTGTGCCTAACAACAATACCAAGTCATAAATGGGAAAAAGTTAGCATCATATCCTTTGGAACCTCTAGCTACCTGTACTTTATAGAGCAATTGATTAAGAGATCAAATGCTATTTATACAGATTCAGGGGGCTTTTTTAGGTTGATTTTTTTCCTTCAGTTTTAGTGTTCCATGGACTTTAAAAAAACTGTATCCCCACTCCCAAATAGACCAAACTGATAGCCAACTTGCCTCCAACACACATAGGGTGCAGCCATATCATCGCCTCCTCCATAAAATCCTTCTCCTCTCCAGATTAGATGTCTATTCCACAGATTCCCATAAGAGGCTCCCACGCCTACTCACGCTACTTATCACAGTCAACGCATTGTAATCCCCTACTGAGTGGTCTGTTTCCACAACAAAATTCCTGAGGGCAAAGGCTGAGTCTTATTCTTCAAGGGAATTCCAGCACTCAACATACTGTCTGACATTAGAGAGTGCTCAAAAACAAACAAAAAACTTTGGATGAATGTAAATATGATTTTAGGCGATGATACAAGTAAACATCAATGCTGAAGTAAACTAGTAACATTCATCTAAGTTCTCAGTTTAGGTCACCAACAGCACGGGGGGCTCTGACATCTCAGCCTGCTCTTACACGCAGGAGCCAAAATAACGTCAACATCATCACACAGAAGATCATTTGAGTACTTAAGCAAACTCTGGGAGTTTTTCTAAGCCCTTTATGCATACTATTTAATTAATGCTTCACAAAAAAATTCAACCAAGATCTATAGGATTGGTATCTCATTTTACAGATAAGGAAAATAAAGCACTAATAAGTGAAACAACTTATTCGAGGCCACTCAGGGAGCACAGCATTATTAGAGATTGCCAAAGGTTTGAAAATTCCATTTGAAATCATTTTCTGAACACCTACTGTATGTTCGTCTAGAATTTCATAGCGTGTTTTAGATGGGTTTGTTGACATAATTTGCACAGTGATTTGCCATTTTTTATCTCCGTGGCTCAATGAGTTTTGACAAATGTATATACTCAGGTAACCATAACCAAATCAAGATATGTAACATTCCCATCTTAAAAATTTTCCACCTGCCCTTCCGCCATCAGTACCCTCTCTCTAGCCTAGTCCTATAACTGGACTCATACCCTATGTGTTCTTTTGTGTCTAGCTTCTTTCATTTTGTGTAATGCTTTGGAGGTTTATCTACATTAGGTAAGAATCAGTTATTTGTTCCTTTTTTTTTTCCTCAGTAGTATTTCATAATATGGATATATGCAATCTATTTTTTCCATTCACAAGTAGATGGAGGTTTGAATCATTTCCAGTTTGTGGCTGTTTTAAGTAAAACTGCTATGTATATACACATCAAGTCTTTGTTTTGTTTTTAAAGTTTTATTTATTCATGAGAGAGAGAGAGAGAGAGAGAGAGAGAAAGAGAGGCAGAGACACAGGCAGAAGCAGCAGGCTCCCCAAGGGGAGCTCGATGTGGGACTTGATCCTGGGCCTCCAAGATCACTCCCTGGGCTTAAGGCGGCCTTAAACTGCTGAGCCACCCGGGCTGCCCCACATCAAGTCTTTGTAGCAACATCTATTTTAGTGTCTCTCAGGTAGACAGCTATGAGTGGGGCAGTTTGGTTGCCTCGTAAGTTTACTTTCACCTCTATAAGAGGGTATCAAACTGTTTGGTTCCAAAGTGGTTGGATAATCCTGCACCCACACCAGAAACGTGTGTGTTCCACTTGCTTTATATTCTTAACAGTACTCGTTTTTTTTTTTTTAACAATTTTTTTAAAGATTTTATTTATTTATGAGAGAGAGAGAGAGAGAGAGGGAGAGACACAGGCGGAGGGAGAAACGGGCTCCATGCTGGAAGCCCGACATGGGACTCGATCCCGGAACCCCAGGATCACGCCCTGGGCCAAAGGCAGGCACTAAACCGCTGAGCCACCCAGGGATCCCCCAGTACTTGGTTTTAACAGGTTTTCTAATTCTAGCACTTCTAATGCTATCTCATTGTGGTTTTATTTTATTTTTTTAAGATTTTATTTATTTATTCATAGAGACACAGAGGGGGAGAGAGAGAGAGAGGGAGAGAGAGGCAGAGACACAGGCAGAGGGAGAAGCAGGGTCCACGCAGGGATCCTGATGTGGGACTTGATCCCGGGATTCCAGGATCATACCCTGGGCCGAAGGCAGGCACTAAACCGCTGAGCCACCCAGGGATCCCCCTCATTGTGGTTTTAATTTACAGTTCTCTAATGACTAATGACATTGAGTGTCACTTGCACAACTGAAATCCATGTATCTTCCTTAAGGTCCAAATGTTTGTCCATTTTCCTCTTGAACTGTTTATCTTATTAGTAAATTGTAAGAGTTCTTTATATATTTTAGTTACCAGTTCTTTATCAGACACATACTTCAGCAAATTCTTTTTCCCAGTGTCTGGGTTAAGCTTTTATTTCCTTAACAATATAATTTAAATGTATCCTCTAACAATATAACTTTTAAATAAACTTTATTTTTCAAAACAGTTTTAAATTTAATTGGGCACTACAGAAGATTCTCTTATAATCACCCCCACCTAGTTTTCCCTATTATCATCTAACATTAGTAGGGTATACTTCTTTATAATTCATAGCCATTTTTTAAGGTTCTATCTGGCAGTTTCAACATCCCTGCCCTTACTGGGTCTAGTTCTAGCGACTGATTTTTCTCTTGGTGGTTTTTTTTTTTTTTCCTTTTCCTTTTGCATGTCTTGTAAATTTTTTTATTAAATGCAAAACACCGTATGTAAATGAATAGCCAAGACTGAGGTAAACCAAGTTGACTTCTGGAATGGGTATATCTCCTCTGCTGTCAGGCTATTTTTGTGAGTGGCTGAGTCAAAATAAAAGTAGTTGCAGTAGCTTTGTATTTTGTGCTTGCTATAGTAACCTTCAGTTCAGCAAAGGCCAGGAATGCCTCTAGCAGTGGATTCCAGTCACCTTGTATTTACTGTGAAGCCTGGTGTGATGGAGGGTTTGTCTCAGTGTTCCTCTTCCACACTTACATCACAGAGGAGGCCTCTGTCGCCACCCATGTCCTTTCTGCAGCTTTAGATTGTTATTCCATGCAAGTCTCATAGTCAAGCCAAAGAGGTTTTCTTTATTCTGCTGTAGTCTCTGTTTCTGGTAGACCTTGTGGATCTGAGCTTCAGCAGTAAGGTTTTCTCAGCACTCCTACCTCTTTCAAGCATGAATGACAGCCAATCTCTACCTAGTATTGTTGGGTGGTGTTGGGTTCAAGGCTGCCCCTCACTGTGTATACCAGTTCAGGTCCCAGGCACAAGTGATTTCCCACCCCTCTCCTGGTCCAGGTAGGATTTATCTAGTGTCAATGCAGGGTGCAAGAGCATATTATCCCAACAGCTGCCAAACTTTGTCTGGATCCAGGTATTTGGGCAGGTTTCTTGCCCACCCCCCGTCTGTGACAGCCTCTGTGTCCAAAGAAGTTCTGGGACACTAGTGGACTCTGTGCCTACCTCCCAAAGGTAGTAGTCATCACATGTCAGCCTGTGCCACTGAGGGGCTCTCTCTGACTTCCTCTTCCACTTCTAATCTCTCAGGATCATCTAATAGAGGCCTGTGGTAAAGAGCTGACAAAGGGGTCCAGATCCTCTTTATGTCTAAGGAACCTGAAAATTTGAAATTATTATGCCAACCCATCCTTGGCCTTTAAAAATTCACAAAAATTTTTGTTGTTTTCCTTATATTTGCTTTAATGATTGTTAACCCTCCATCACTTGGGCTCAGCCAAAGACAAAATAATGATATGTCCCTTCTCTCCTTGGAACTTGGAACACCTGGCTGCTTTTAGACCTCAGGTCTCTGATGAAATAAAAAAAAAAAAAAAAAAGGGCAGGATATTGTAGGTTATCCATTCTTTTCTCAAGGTTAAAGTGGGAGCAATGTCTTCTTTTGGGGGGGAGCAATGTCTTCTTATGGCTTTTGACACCCTATGTGAACAGAGAATTATAGAGTTCAAAATCATTCAAAACAATGATCTATAGGAATTATTGATTCTACAGAACATTACAGTATAACCAAATACTTTCTCATTATTTTAAAACTCCCCTTTCCTTTCTTTCCAACACAACAAAGCCACTGTTTAGCATGTGACTCTTTGGTTCACACTCAGATGATCTAAAGATAACCTAGACATCCCCACTAAAACACACATGATGTTCATAGATATAACATTGGGCTCAGTCTTATTGGATCTATATACTATGGTGAATAATTCTTCAGAACAGGCTTACTCCTCCCTTTCACAATTAAGGCCTAGAAGGGAACATGTTTCCCAGGTTTATATTTGCTAGTCACTGAATTTCAAATATTTATTCTTAATTTTAATAGCAAAATATGACCATCCATGTAATAAGGGGACACTTATTACAAAGGGTTAAGTAGATTTTTTTTTACACAAACAAATCAAGACTTACATGCCAAAGATGTATCTTTAAAACTACTTTTTGTTGGGAGACTATGCTTATTACAACAGTAGAACCACCTATGGGGATCAAGATATTAATGAACCATTTCCCCCCTGGAAATGCCTAATTCTAAGAAAACTAGCCTTATCATTTTCTAATCACATTTTTGTTTTATTTTTCATTTGATTAGAATGTGGCACTAAAAATGGGACTACACGCTAGCCAACTCATCTACCAGAATGACTTTCAACTGTTTCCAAATCTTACCTCACAAACACCAAATGTACCATCATGGATATTTAAAAAAAGAAAACCTGCTGAAGGCTAAAAAAGCAACTCCAATTAACTTCTAGACATATTCTGAGTAAGAAAAGAATCATTCAGTTAAATGCCTCATGCACATATTATTCTCTCTTGATTCTAAAAGGAATCATTTCATATCATGCCCATTTCATGATTGGATTGTTTCTTTGCTGTTGAGTTTAATAAGTTTAATAAGTATCTTGGATACTAGCCCTTTATCTGACATGTCATTTGCAAATATCTTCTCCCATTCTGTAGGTTGTCTTTTAGTTTTGTTGACTGTTTCTTTTGCTGTGCAGAAGCTTCTTATCTTGATGAAGTCCCAATAGTTCGTTTTTTATTTTGTTTCTCTTGCCTCCATGGATGTATCTCGCAAGAAATTACTGTGGCCAAGTTCAAAAAGGGTGTTGAACAGAAATCTCACATAGGAAGACATAGACATGGCCAAGAAGCACATGAGAAAATGCTCCATGTCACTTGCCATCAGGGAAATACAAATCAAAACCACAATGAGATACCACCTCACACCAGTGAGAATGGGGAAAATTAACAAGACAGGAAACAATAAATGTTGGAAAGGATGTGGAGAAAGGGGAACCCTCTTGCACTGTTGGTGGGAATGTGAACTGGTACAGCCACTCTGGAAAACTGTGTGGAGGTTCCTCAAAGAGTTAAAAAATAGAGCTGCCCTACGACCCAGCAATTGCACTGCTGGGGATTTACCCCAAAGATACAGATGCAATGAAACACCGGGACACCTGCACCCCGATGTTTCTAGCAGCAATGTCCACAATAGCCAAACTGTGGAAGGAGCCTTGGTGCCCATCGAAAGATGAATGGATAAAGAAGATGTGGTCTATGTATACAATGGAATATTCTTCAGCCATTAGAAACGACAAATATTCACCATTTGCTTTGATGTGGATGGAACTGGAGGGTATTATGCTGAGTGAAATAAGTCAATCAGAGAAGGACAAACATTATATGGTCTCATTCATTTGGGGGATATAAAAAATAGTGAAAGGGGATAAAGGGGAAAGGAGAAAAAATGAGTGGGAAATATCAGAAAGGGAGACAGAACATGAGAGACTCCTAACTCTGGGAAACAAACTAGGGGTGGTAGAAGGGGAGGTGGGTGGGGGTGACTGGGTGATGGGCACTGAGGGGGGCACTTGATGGGATGAGCACTGGGTATTATTCTATATGCTGGAAAATTGAATACCAATAAAAAAATTAATTAAAAAAAATAAAAATAAATAAATAAAAGGAAGAAAGCCTTAGATCTTAAGAAGTTATCATAAACTAAAATTGCAAGGTCTTAAGTTATCAATAAACTAAAATTGAAAAGCTGAACAAAAGAGAACCAATATTTGTTTGCACTTGGTAACACAGTGGCAATCACACAGAGTTAATGGTTGCTAATCACTTTGTCATCTTGTAATAGAATACGGGACAAGACATCAGATGCTCAAGTTTAACAAGAACTTTTTTTTACCAAACTGGTATGATTTAATCTACATGTATCTTTCTTTCGAGGTCCCTTCTGTTGATGATTATTTGTGATATGTGTTGAAAGACTGAATGAATTATTTTTGACTTAAATCAAATATAAAATATGGATTCATTCTAGCATAATGTTTTGGAAATCTAAACTAATTAGCATGCTGTTAAATTAAAATAAACATAAAAATCTCAAGACATACCCACTCCTTACTCCACACCTGTTTTTCACCAACTGAAAGGGTATTTTCCCCCTAAAGCAAGGGTTTATTTTTTTTTTAAGATATTATTAGACAAGACACGCAGAGAGAGAGGCAGAGACATAGGCAGAGGGAGAAGCAGGCTTCCCTCAAGGAGCCCGATGTGGGACTTGATCCCAGGACCTGGGATCACAACCTGAGCCAAAGGCAGGCGCTCAACCACTGAGCCACCCAGGAGTCCCCCTCCAAACAAAGCAAGGTTTTAGGCAGAATGGCACAGTAATGATGATCACGGGCTCTGGGGGCAGCACACCAGGTTTCGAAAGAAGATGTGCTAATTGTGTGACTTTGGACAAGTTACGTAAGTGCTTTAGGCCTCATTTACTTCCTCTATAAAACAAGCATGACAAAAACATTACCACAGAGGCTTATAACAAGGGCTTAATGAAATACCAAGGTAAAGCACTCAACAAATAAGAAATATCGACCATGATCAGTTATTACTATTCTGCATATTTCTTTTTTTTTTTTTTTGTTATTCTGCATATTTCAAAGCTGTATGTCCTTACATTCTATCTAAAAGTTACCAACAGCAAGAAGTTCATCCTAACTTGTGGAAGTCTGACTGAAAAAGTAAATCTAGGTAGGATGGAAGATTACATTTTAGCTTTCTAAACTCCACAAGGAGAATGAGGGAGGAGGTTCACATAAGAAGAGAAGTCTCCTCCAGATGTGAGGGGTAGAATAAAAATATCTGGAACTAATGACCATATGATTGGATTAATAATAAATCTAAGTTTCACAATTAATGAAATGAAAGGACAATGAAAAAGTTTTCCTAATACGGATTGAGTTCACTACCCTAGGAGCTCTTAGCTCTTTCAGTTTTCCTGCTTCCAAAAGAACATCACTCTCCTTTGCTCACAGATCATTTTTATTATAATTTAGCATGATTATCCCAAAACAGTAATAATGAAGGTGACAAAGAATGTCATATTTACTGTCAGAGAGAGGGGCTGGCATGGTTCTGTAGTCAAAGCATGTTACTGTCCCGATATTTTAATAACCAATCAGAAAAAGATCAGAGGATTCAGTTCACCACCACTTTCAAGGTAAGTATACCAATATAAGGGGTCATATTAACAGAGATAAATACACCGGCCCAAATTGCTGTGCCAAGAAGTGGTAGTAAAAACTCTGATTTAAAATGACACAGCAATAAAACCCAAAGTTAATGCCACCAACCTAACTCCAAGTCTCTACTACCTCTGTAATGAAGTGGATCTCAAAAGAGTGAAATTACTTTGCATACCCTCTGGCACAGCTCTAATCTATAATGGGTGCAATATGCGTATCTTGAATTTTCTCTTATAGAAGCCTAATCAAGCCAGGGATATAGTGGCTTTGTGTGATCCCAGATAGCACCTAATACCCTCTTTCCTTTGGATGCCTTATAAATGACAGTGACTGGAGCACCAACCTTGGATGCAATTAACAGCTTATCAAATTATCAATTTTTTTCTTTCGCATTTAGGTAGAGCTACTTTTCACTTTAACAGGATACCAGGATACTGTACGAAGCAAGTCTTCAGATTGTGTGGCAGTTCTTTATGTAAAATGTTTTCTCTTCATAGGGATTATCTATAGCTCTATTACTTTCTGGCCATGACAATACTGCTACTACTTAATGCAGCAGTACTTTTGTCAATCAAGAATTTCCCAGAGGACCGTTTCATAACATAGCAGTGCTCCAGCCTCTGTTGATACATGGTTACTTTAAAGTGGCTACGTCATTATGCCTGACTGATGGCTGGCTTGGGAAGCACTGGGTGCATCCATTTCTGCAAACCCAGCTGAATTCAGCGCCTGATAGCGGTTATTTTCTCCAGAAACATAACATTCCCGTACCCTACTATTGACTCTTACCCTTCAATGACCTTTTTAAAAAGTCCTTCTCTTTGACCTGTCAAGGAATTTTTAAATGTAAATCAAGGGCTTGTTACAATATTTTTCATTGCATCTTCCAATTCTATCTTTGTTACACATTGAGCTGTTGTTTCCATGTAAAGTCAAAGATTCAAATTAAGATGAACTCCACATCAAGTTCTTTCTTGAGGGTTTTCAATTTAACATGTCATCTGGCAATCAGCCTTCATTTGTTTTTGTTCTACTAAAAGGTCTGGTTAAGGGGGAGGGTGGGAAGGGAGTAGGTGCCTTGTGGGGGTGTTGGGTGGCCAGTGAGTGGACAAAAGAGAAAACTCTTCAAAAACAACAAAATCAACGGGGATTCGAGTTAAAGCCCACCCTCCTCGGAGTCTCCGCCCTGTGGCTCAAACACAAAATATCTGCACAAGCCAGAAAACTAAGTAGATACCCACAACCCTGTGGCTGTGGCCTTTTGAGCTGCAAGGCTGGGTGCTAGACCCACCTCTCACCACTGTGAGGCCTCCTGTGCTTAGGGAGCCAGAGACCTCAACTTCCACCACAAAGTCCAGGGTAATAATGCATGACAATAACTGTCAGAGGTTACCAAGCTGAAGGTCAATGCCAAACACTGCTCACGAAAGAAAAGCTATGCAATGTAAATGAATGTCATCATAGCTGGGAGTAAGAGGACTTGATTCCTCCTCTCAAACTGGTTGCTTCAGAAGACATCGCTTCATTATTTATTTCATCTCTGTGATGCAAGGATGGTTTAAGGTCAGAAAATCTGTTAACGCAACACTGCATCGTGACATTAGGCCCAGTAAGAGAAGTGCTCTCAATTACTTTTAAGTTCTAAAGATATTTACTAGAATCGATACCCATTCCCAATAAAAATTCCCACAAAATTAGAAAAATGAACATGATTGTTTCACATCAAGAGGAGTAACTTAGATGAGAGCCAGTGGCAGAAAAACAGCAAAATACTTGCAGTGTTTCCACTAAAATTTGGAATAAGAGAAGAAAGACCTTGTAATTCCTGTAAAGCACGTGATACAACTATCAAGTGTGTTTGATTACACAGAACATTAGAGTTTTACCTTACATCATGTGCCACAATACATTTTAAATGCATAAGAGAGCAAAATGTAGAAAGGAAATAAACAAAAAAGAATAACGGAAGACATAAGTAAATATGAACTGATTTTGGACTAGAGAAAGGGATTTCTAAGGATGACGGTGATTACAAAACTAGAGATTAACTCTATTTCTCTCTTTTTTTAAAAAAAAAGGTAAAACCTAAAACGCAAATGATAAATTGAGCCAAATATTCTTGACAGTGATAGCAGGCAAACAGATTACGTCTGTTGTGGTGATTTAAAGAGCTTTTTGGACTTCTAAAAAGAACACTTAGCCTCAACAGAGTGGTGAGGATATGAACTAACAATGTAGGACAAGGCTTTCATAGTGAGAACTTCATCATCATAAGGTTAAGAAGTAGGAAATAAATCCATTTTATAGATGAGACAACTCAGGTTTAGAAAGATTAAATAACTTGTCCAAGTAAATGATAAAAAATAATTCAAATTCAATTCCACCTGAGCTTGTACCTTCTATATTCCTCCAGGCTGAAAGAAATTGCTAAAACTATTGATAAAGTAGAATACAGAAGAGTTTTAAAATTTGGTACATACGAAAAAAAAAAAAACCACAAAATTCTAAGATAAACCACATTCTGAGATAAATCTCTGCAACCTCTATGCAATTATGATTACTTTATTTAATACATAAAGAGCTCTTAAAAAGCAACTGGGAGTAGTCTGAGACCAACAGGCAAGTACCATGAATTGACAATACAGAATTAAAAATATTAAAAGCCACAAATACAAAGTTATGTAGCCCAGTAATCTAAGAAATCTAAATCAAAGAATGATTGAAATACTGTTTTTCTCAAACATGACATTTTCAAATGATAAAAAATTATAATAATCAATAATAATATGGCTAAGGTTTCAACCCAATAAGAAATGATTAGAAATTAAATTAGGATGCTAAACTAAGATAGACTACGTCTTAGTATTAAAATCATTTTTCGGGACACCTGGGTGGCTCAGCAGTTGAGCATCTGCCTCTTGGTCAGGGCGTGATCCTGGAGTCCCAGGATCGAGTCCCACATCAGGCTCCCAGCATGGAGCCTGTTTCTCCTCTGCCTGTGTCTCTGCCTCTGTGTCTTTCATGAATAAATAAATAAAATATTAAAAAATATTTTAAAATCATTTTTCAAATAATACCTGAGACATAGGAACTGCCTTCCCTTTATTCGTTCACAGTGGCCTAGGAGATTTGTGCACACGTACAAAACAAATATTCTTACATATAAATTATTTTTAAAGAAATACACTGCAGTATTAGAAATTGTAATGTAGACAATTTTAAACTTCTAGATCTGCTTCAATGTTCTCCAAGTTTCCTCAATTCCATATGAATAATTTTCCATCAGAAAAGTTTTGAAAACTTTAGGACAAACACGACTTATCCACTATCAGTAAGACTACCTTAAATCTGTAAAGTTGTTTTAGAATTTACAAAACAACCTAATAAGTATTATCCCATGTCACACCTACTACCACCCTGTGAGAGAGAGGCCAGCACCACTTTACAGAAGAAATGGCTTCTCTTAAACTAAAATGACCACACTTCTTTATGTCTTCCAGGGTAGGGCAGAGGACAGGCTTCACCCTAGTTGCAGGCAATTCTAAGGTCCCTAAACAAAATAAACTTTTTAATTATAAACATGCTCTACAGACAGTTCTAAACAACGTGAGTGGTAAAACACTCCTTCCTAAATATCTCTGGTCTAAGTGGTACTTGCTGCAGTTACTGCTGAGTTTTAATGGTATGTGCATTCACTTCCAATTAGCATCTTGTTATTACCTGTCCTTTTAATAAGCGCTGTGTTCTGCGTGAGTGTTACCAGACAACTCCTGGTTCTACAGTTGGCACCAACCCACGACTTGGTTTACAAGAGTCCTTTCCTAGAATAAGTTTGTAAAAGTTGTCTCATCTTTCTTACGGTATGAAGATATATTCCTTAACAGTAGGTTTGAAATAAACAATGATAGAAATATGATTCGGAAAACCAAAGAAACGAAACTTAAAGTACTTAATTCTATTATTTCTTTGTGACCACTCTGAGTTTTTGTGTTGAAAATTCAAAAACAGTAAGACAGCACAAACTGCAAAGTTTAATACCATAATTTGGTTAAGTACGAATTTTATGTCATAGATAAAATATGTTTACTAGGTTTGAATACTTTAAAATTAAAATGAATTCCTTGTTTAATTGTTAATTGCTTTAAAACGAAAGAAGAAATCAAGGAAAAAGTTACTGTGTATCATCCCATGATCGTGACTTACGATAATTCTCTCAAGTAGAAGTAGGGTACTAGAAAGTTGTATACTCTGACACCTCTAGTCTTGTTGTAAAGTTATAAGTTCTAGGGACAACATCTTAAAACTTGGAACCACCATTCGTTATGATTTGGGTAAACAAAAAATACATACCAATGTTTTCCTTATCTTTTGGACGTGTTCCAAATGATGTAGGTCTTATTCTGTTTGTATTTATGATTTTATGGAAACCTAACAGTCAGGTTTTTAGAGCTCATCAGACCATTTATTTCAATTAGCAGCAGTAATGAAATCTCTTTAAACTATTAGATGTCACTTAGTCCCTACATAAGACAGATTGTATCCTTAATGCTTTCTGGCATGATCCACAGTTATTTATCCTTAATAGTTTTTATATTGACTAAAAACGAGAATTTCCTTCCTATCCCTCCCAGGCCCCCCAAGTCCAAATCAGTGGGTGATCTGAAATATCATTTTTTCATAAAACTTAGAAAATAACTGTTAAAAACCTACCAACTCAAGTTCAGGCAGTAGTAATAATAAGCCAAGGCCTCGGTGCTTGTTCTAACCCTACACAGGCTGTAACCTTCAGAGGCTATACCCATCGTGGTTCCTGGGGTATTTTCCCTTGCTATGGGCAATGTTCTTCCAAATACCTCAGGATATCCTTATCTATTTCAAGGACCAGCCCTGGTCAAGTCCACGTCATCTGACTCACCTTACTTTAAGAAAATTCATCTCAAAAAATACTCTACTCCCAGTGAACTGGGACCAGAGCAATTATATAATCTAAAAAGAACATTTTTATCAAAAACTTAATCTTCTTTTTTTTTTTTTTTTTTTGTCATAACGTGCCTTAGACAACTACCTAAAAGCATACAAAGTTCATAAGGGCATTCTTAACACTGGTGTCCTTACCTTTAACATCTTCTTTGCCCTCAAGAATGAGAGGGGAAATGACAACTCTGACTTCTCTAAGATTTGAGAAGACAAGCATATAGCAGAGCTTTTCTAAGAACAGCAGGACAAGTAAAGGAAAAGCTATACGAACACTAGGAGAATATCCAAATCCAGATTAACCCTTCGAGGGCTGCATTTACTAATATCTATGCACGGTTTACTTAACTCCTCCCCTCTAAGGCCACAAGCACCTTTACACTAATTATCTATCAGAAGAGTCCCTGACTAGCGGCCTTGAGCTCTTTGCAACTATGTACGGAATTGACGTTCGTGTTTTACAAAGCTTTGTTGAGGCATTCCATACTTAAGACTTGGATACACAGAAAGAGCATATTTTTTTTTTAAATTTTTATTTATTTATGATAGTTACAGAGAGAGAGAGAGGCAGAGACACAGGCAGAGGGAGAAGCAGGCTCCATGCACCAGGAGCCTGACGTGGGATTTGATCCCGGGTCTCCAGGATCGCGCCCTGGGCCAAAGGCAGGCACCAAACCGCTGCGCCACCCAGGGATCCCGAAAGAGCATATTTTTAAAGGTTTCAAAAGTAGGAAAAGGATTATAAATATCATAAAATTTAAAACCATTTTAGAAGTCATACCAAGAAAAAAAATACTCATTTTGTTGTCAGATTCTGTCTTCTTTTTCATACTTTCTTGACTGTCACTACTCAAAATTGTCAGATTTCATTCTAAATCACTTTAGGTGTTTACCCCAAACCCGATCCACCTCAAGAGAATGAAGCCTTGCCACCACTGCTTATGTTCTAGTGTTCTGTAGGCCCTAGAGCTTCAGAAATGTTTTGAGTAACAGAAACGCTGTGATCTACCAAGTAACTGATTTGAAGATTATAACCTAATTTTGAAAGTCTAAATTCCAAAGTGCTTATATTTTTAAAAATTATTTTCATTATTGTATCCTCAGGCAAGATATGACTGGGCAACATTAGTAGTAAAAATCTGCCACTAATTACCAAATACCTCTCTTGTCAGGAACAAAACCTGAGCCAATGGACTTTTCTGTACAAAGCTGACGTAAGACCACTATAATGGAGGCCGGAATAAGCTGAGCAAGATTAGCTATGTCCTATTAGGATCTAACATAGGTGAGCACTCACCACGAGCCAGGCTATGCATCTGGCCAAGGCTATCTGCTCAGTGCCTCCATATGCACCAAGCAAGGCCACCAGTATACCTTCATTGTCCCACCTCCAGGAGGTGTATCAACTCTCCGGTCTATGTCATGATTTAGTTCACAGGGTTCTTGATCACCTTTGCCTTCCACTGGTCCATTACATTGATGAGATTATGCTGCTTGGACCTAGTGAACAAGTAGCAAGTACTCTAGACTTAAAGCTAAGAAATTTGCATATCAGAAGGCGAGACCTCTGACTCAAATTGAGGGGCCTTTTACCTCAATGGAATTTTCAGGAGCCCTGGGGTGGGGGGCAATATTGAGATATCCTTTCTTAAGTGAGGGTAAGTTGTTGCATCTGGTCCCTCCTAAAACCAAAAAAGAAGCACAACCCCTACATGGGACTCTTTGGACTTTGGAGGCAACCTATCCCTCACTGGGAGGTGCTACCCTAAACTATTTACCAAGACACTAGAAAAGCTACTAGTTTTGAGTTCAGCCCAGAACAAGAGAAGGCTCTGTTTCAGCTGTGCTGCCACTTGGGCCACTTGTTCCGACAGATACAGAGATGGCCTTTGGAGGTTTCGGTGGCCCCTACAGGTAAATCACAGTGCAGGCCCTTAGGATTTTGGAGGAAGATCCTAGGAACACCTTAACTCTGAACTTGTAGCTTTAAACTGTGCGAGAATCAGTTTCTGTTGTTTTATAGACCTACTCTGTGGTACTTTATGACAGCAGCCCTAGGGACCTGATAGAAATTATACCTCATCTAATCTCCACAAGAACCTTACATAAAGCAGTCGCTAGCACTGTCCACTTTTTGCAGGAGGCCGAGGTGACCCAGCACGGAGCAGAGCTGGGACCTGACCTCTGCAGTCTGGTTCTGAGCCTGAGCTCTCAACCACCGCAGCCCGGTGTGGGCAGAGAGGACCCCCGGCTGCACAGCGCTCTCCCCCCGGGTGAGCTCCAGAGCCACCCTCATGCACAGGAAGCGTGCTGGCCTCGTGTGAGAGCCTGGCCCCTTTCTGCCCACAGCACACTGCTGCTGAGCCCAGGTTTGGAGCGTGGGAAGAGCAAGTGACGGCTAGTGTGTGATTGGATGTCTGCCGGCGATGCCCACGAATACCTGGTATTTCACGATGATGGATTGATTTCGTTTCATGGCAGCCAGCCCACAAGCAGGGCCTAGACTTGCACGCCCCCGATGATGAGCACCTTCTGAAATTTTGCACTCCGGTCCTGGCTATGCTCCAGAAGTCTGCTTTTTGTTTTGTTTTGAAGATTTTATTTATTTGACAGAGATCACAAGTAGGGGGAGCGGCAGAGGGAGAGGGAGAAACACTCCCCATCGAGCAGGGAGCTGAGCTCAAGGTAGACACCGAATGGACTGAGCCCCCCACGTGCCCCCGAGGTCTGCTTTGTAAATGACCTGCCCAACTAGCATTTTTTTTAAAACATTTTATTTATTTATTTATGAGACACAGAGAGAAAGAGGCAGAGACATAGGCAGAGGGAGGAGAAGCAGGCTCCATGCAAGGAGCCCGATGCGGCACTCGAGCCCGGGAATCCAGGATCATGCCATGGGCCAAAGGCAGAGGCTCAACTGCTGAGCTACACAGGTGTCCCCCAACTAGCATTTTAATTCCCAGTTCCTCTTCGGTAGTACTTGACGAATAAACATACTTCGATTTTAAATGTCATCACTGATAATCTTCATTCATGTTTTGACTGAAGCTGATCTTTTTTTTTGACATTTGAAACAAACACAAACACAAAATTCACCAACCCTTGGCATTTGTGGAAACAACACTCAACTGTTTTGTTTGTTTCTTTCAAAAAGTAGACTGCCACATGCGGTACCTCATTTGTATGTGTCCAGGGTCTTGGAAGCTTGACTACCCTACTTTCTCCTACAAATGGACCTTGTGAGCTTGTTTGGAGGATCTAGCAGAGGAATACAGCTATTCGTATACCCTTGACCAAAGAATGGTCCTCCTCTACTGGGGAAGGTCACCCTCTTAGACCGAGTGCACAGCTTTGGGAGAGACGCACATGGAAGGGGTAAGGGGACACTCACCTTGCCTTCCAGATCAACTGAATCAACCCCGATGATCAATAGGGTGACAAATTGGGGATCCCTGGGTGGCTCAGCGGTTTGGCACCTGCCTTTGGCCCAGGGCACCTTCCTGGAGTCCCCGGATCAAGTCCCGCGTCGGGCTCCCGGCATGGAGCCTGCTTCTCCCTCTGCCTGTGTCTCTGCCTCTCTCTCTCTACATCTATTGTAACTAAATAAATAAAATCTTAAAAAAGAGAAATAGGGTGACAAATTGTGGAAGGAGCCTCGGTGTCCATCGCAAGATGAATGGATAAAGAAGAAGTGGTCTATGTATACAATGGAATATTACTCGGCCATCAGAAAGGGCGAATACCCACCATTTGCTTCGACGTGGATGGAACTGGTGGGTATTATGCTGAGTGAAGTTAAGTCAATCGGAAAAGAACAAACATTATATGGTCTCATTCATTTGGGGAATATAAAAAATAGTGAAAGGGAATAAAGGGGAAAGGAGAAAAAATGAGTGGGAAATATCAGAAAGGGAGACAGAGCATGAAAGACTCCTAACTGGGAAACAAACAAGGGGTGGTGGAAAGGAAGGTGGGTGGGGGGATGGGGTGACTGGGTGTTGGGCACCGAGGGGGCACTTGACGGGATGAGCACTGGATGTTATGCTATATGTTGGCAAATTGAACTCCAATAAAAAATATACAAAAAGAGACAAACAAGTGTCTGAAAAGAATGAACCAACAAGATAAAATGTCAGAGACAAACGTAAATTCCACAAGTTTACAATAACAGGAGCTGGAAAAACCTAGCCTGACAACGGCATGTGTAATAAATCTGTAGTATTTAGTTGTCTATAAGCTCAGGATGAACTACCTCTGAGACACAGCCTCCCGAGATAGCCATGATGGCATCAGGCTGATGCATATGAATGCAATATCTAGATCAGGGGAGGAGATCCCTTTTTCCTATTCTGTACTCTCAGAAGACAACTGGATTATGCTCTTGATTTACTAGGAGTAACTGGTTTTTTTTAGGAGTAATATCTAGTAGCAGTAATAATTTTTTATTTAGCATTTTATCATTTATAAGTTTTCTGTGTGCAATATTTTATTTGCCCTAAATAGAAACTTCACTTCCCTGCAAAAAAAAAAAAAAAGGGTGACAAACGTCACAGCCAGATCACCTTCACATTTCACATCCTACATTCAACTGTTATGTGGTACCACCACTGCACATCAGATACTGGGTTAGGCCCTGCACGTACACATCCATTGATTATAAGCAGGAACCGTGTCTATCTGGTTCACTGCAGTAACCCCAGGGCCTAGCTGTTGAAGAAGGTCAGGGAGGGAACGTGACCACCCAATGACCCAAGAGCTGGACTCCAGCCATCAGAGGCTCCTCGCCTCTTCCCCTGTTCTTGGAATGAATGCTACTCCCACTGTTCCCACATTGGGAGGACTTCAAGAACGCAGCCTTGAGAGAGGAACATGTCACTGAGATCATCTGAGTGATATACATGACTTTACCCTGTTAAAACCTCTATAGAAACCTTTACAATTCAGGCAGGCAGGTGCAGAGAGCTACTCACTGTGTAGCCTCCCAAGACAAGCCTCACATGTCAGGTCCCTTGCTCATCAAACCCGCCACCAATCTGGCCTGGTCCACCCGCTCTGGTCCTTCTCTCCCCTCTGTGTATGGGGGCCAGCTTCCAATTTCACCTAAGGGACTCTGAGGGTATGAACCAACACTGGTACAAGGTCCACGTGTCATGCTCCTTCAGCAGACAGATGGGCAGATAGATGGACAGCTGGCTGGCTAAGTCCACATGTTGGAAACTCTCTGGAAAGTAAACTATAAAGGAAAGTCATCTCCTCCCGGCCCTTTCCTTCCACCATGGTCCAATCAGGGACTAAACACAGAGAAGCCTAGAAGGATCTTCATTTGCCTAGGCAGAGGTTTCCTTGAGGATGTTGATTTGAGTTGGGAAAATTGAACTTCGCTGGCTTCCAATCTATCCCTGGTAACCCCATGGAGGCAGAGGAATGTGGGGGAGGGAGATCTGTTGTCATTTCAGCTCTGCCAGGACCCAAAGCAAAACTCCAAAGTTACCTTCCCTAACCTCTGTCTCTCTAAATACTTCTATATCCTCACCCTGGCCCTCACGCCACCTCTGTCTCCATATTCCTTCATCCCCAGCCGTGTCTCTGGAGCATCCATTAGCAGACCTACTACCCTGGGAGTTTTGTTACATAATTAAATTCACGGTGTTGAGGTGTGAATGAAGCCTAACGCCCTTACAGCATTATTTATTTATTTATTTATTTATTTATTTATTTATTTATTTATTTATTTTTAAATAAGTTTCTACTAACTCAGTTTTAACTGGTAATGTATGGCAGGCACATACGTTTCAAGTGAAGAAGTCGAGAAGCCTGCCCCATCTTCTCCGCCACCCCCCCCCACCCCCCCAATCCCCCACCCCCCCCCTCCACCCCCGGGGCCTGCTTTCCTCTCTTCCAGGCCTGCCGCCCAACAGAGACCCTTCGGAGCCCATGCCCTTCCCACCTGCCGCACCGCACTTCCTAGCGCTGCCAAACCACACACACAGGACTTGAGCAAATCTCAGGCAGAGCCTGCAACCTGCACCAGGTACACACTAATGATGATGGCACCTTCTACAGACGTGTAGTTACGTACATCCTATAAGAACTGCTGTGTGCGGTTTACGTTTAGGCACAGCCGTATGCACCAGGTCATAGCAACCAGTATTTATGAACACAGCCTTCTCCATAAACCTCTAAACCCTCCACTCCCCCCCCACACTAGTATCAGATGGTCAAACAGAGAAATGAGGACTCCTCCATGTGACCCCCACCTCGCCCATCCTTCCTCTGCTCTCTCACCCTGGAGAAGGCACCCCTCCCCCACTAGCAGCAAATCCACCTTCTCCTTCCAGTGCTTCAGGTACAATTCCCTCCCACTTCCTCCAAGACCTTGACCTGTGGGATGTCCCCTTTCTCGGGCTCCCTACCGCCAACACTTAGTCATGTTCCAGTTCCTCTCATCCTTAAAAAAAAAAAAAAAAAAAAAAACCACATAACTCCACAAAACCTTTCCCTTGCCTTAGTCTCCCGTCCCCTCCAGCTGTAGCCACAGTTGTCTTCTCAGCCAAACCTCATTAGAAAGTTGTCAGTGATACATCCAGACGGTGGAATGTGTTTCAGCGCTAAAGAGAAATGAGCTGTCAAGCCATGAGGTGACATGGGGGAACCTTAAATGCACACTGCTAAGTGAAAGAAGCTGATCCAAAAGAACTACATACCGGATGCTTCCAACTGTAGGATGTTCTAGAGAAAACTATCGAAACAGGAAAAAGATTAGTGGTTGCCAGGGGTTCTAGGGAGGAGGAACACGAGAGGATTTTTAAGGGAATGAAAATATTCTGTATGTTTATACCTGAAGGTAACATCTTTCTCCCCAAATGTGCTCTTCTTTTGAGTCCCTTACCTCGTCAGAGAATAGCATCATAATCATAACCCAGACATCTGCACGTCATCTCGACCTTTCTCCTTGCACCCCGGGCATCCACACTGTCATCCATTCCACCTCTCAGTTACCCCCACTGCTCCACCCCCACGGCCACACAGTCCAGGCCACCAGCAAATCCCTCCTGACTCTGCAACAACCTAGCTGTTCACCCTGCCCCTGGTCAGGATCCATCAACAGCCCCCCTCTCAAGATACACTCCAAATTCCTAAATATGAGTTCAAAGCCATCCAGGACCAGCCACTGCCTGTCTCTCCATCTCTTGCCTTTCCCTCCAGGCATTCTGTGCTTCAGCCAGACTTAATCCCCTTAAATTCCCGTTGCCCCATTGCATGCTCAATTCCCTGGGATCTTGGCCTTTGCACGTACTGTTCTGTCTAGAATATTCTTCCCCTTAGGATCCTGCTCTTCCTCAGTCCAAACCCTCCCAAACTTCAGTTCTCTGACCAAATGCCAAGTTCTAGAAAGCCTGCCCTGACCCACCTCCCTGCAAATGCAGTTGGATGCACCTGTCCATGGCATCATGTACTCCCCACCAGAGCAATCATCACACTTTAGCATTACTGTTCATTCCATTTTATGTCTTCCCTGCTTCACCTCAAGTTCCTGGAGGGCAGGGCTTCTGCAACTGGCCAAGCAGAGTAATCTAGAGCCTAGAGGCTGGAAGGGAAGCCAGGTGAAGTACTGAGATAGTATGTATACAGTTGTATCTAATCCCTACCCCATGAAAACATTGCCCATTCCACTAATCACAGCAGTCACAGAAGCTAAATACAGGACAGAAAAGGGACTCATCCAATCGCTTTTTGATTGCAAGCAGTGTTCTTTCCAAGCTCCTGTTTTCTAAAGCTGCAGACCTGCTTTGGAAAACAAAGAACTTACTTTGAACTTAGCTTTTAATTACTGTCTTTGGAAAGCAAAGCAAAACTTACCTTTTACTTACACTGTAATTCATCTAAGAAGGGAAGGTGGCAACAGCTGGTAAGATGAACCCAGAACAGCAGCACAGTACCCCAAACTTTAACTGTTCCTGAAGCAAATCCTAGAATCCTAAGGTCCTTTCTGGTGATTCTTGGGAAAATTCTTCAATTTACTTTCCTCTGTAAAGATTTGCTATTCCCGCCTTGACCATCCATGGTATAAACCTGCTTTCAAGCCATCTACTATTCTCGCCAAAATACAAAAACAAAACAAAACAAAAAAAACACCATCCACAAAAAAACCACAGGGATCAAGGATGCAAATGGCCATAAATGAAATGCGAGGCTCCCTCGAATAAGGAGAATCCCAAAAGCACTTAATGAACACCTGCTCATTCTGATCATGACACAGCCACGGAGCCTCGAGACACTATAATGTGGATCCTATTTTACAGAAAAGTCCTAGTGCTGTCTGCCCAGGAACAAGCTGCGTCAGAAGACAATTCTTAAATAATTTAAAACCCAAAACTGTAGAGGCAACGCACACAGAAGCAACAAATCCAGAATGACCAACGTGATCTGGCTCTACACACCTGCGTGCGTTAAAATTATGTTCCAGTTCTGACTGCAGGCTTTTCTTGTAACAAATATATAAAAGTACAGGAAAAGAACTTTTTTTACAGTTCAGTTTGTCATCTCTATTTTTTTGGCCCCCAGGCGGAGCGTCAGTGGAGGTACGAAAACACTTCTGCCCCCACTTTATTCTTTCATCAAGTCAAGAACCAGAATTAAATGTGTACGGAAAGCAAATGGGATGTACCTTCGTTACCAAACGTTGTTATGGGATTTATACAGGAGTTGGCGGAAAGAATCACGTAGACGGAAAATAAGCAGTATTATGACACAAGGTGAAATTTGCACTTGCTCAAATATTACACATTGATCTGGGCAGGAGGGTACAGTCTGAGGCCGACACCCACACATTTCATGTCCATACAAGAATCTTTCTCGGCTTCTAAGTTTGATATCTGTGCCTGTGTTAAGTACCAGGCCCAAACGTGACGCTTCCTGCACTCAGCTCTCCTCTCCAGCCCACCGTCGCCTCTGCCCTCTTGCCTGGACACAGCCCTGTTCCTGAAGGATAAGCAAGCCCTGGTGACACACCTTGTTCTCTGTATCTCCTCCTGCCCAGGCCTTGACCTGTGCCCTCACCCTGTGCCCACGCGCTCACATCTTCTCCACCCGCACCCAAGTCACTTCCCGCGATGTACATCACAGGGGTCGGGCCGCCTTGAGCTCCTGTGGCCTGCTATCTCCAGGAACGCACCTTCAGGGGTCCAACCCGTCTATCCACGCCAGCCTTAACTAACTCCACCTGCCTGGGAAAAGCACGCTTTCCTCTCTATTCCCCTGCCGGAGGCACACATCAGTAACCCAGAGCGGGTAACCGGAATATGTGCTTAATTTGAGGCCAACCGTCCTTCAGACCTGCCCTATTTATTTTCATAAGACACATTTATACTCCCAAGCAGGTTACCCAAATTGCCTCTCTCTCTCTTACAAGATAACATGCGGATAATATGAAACCCTTCATTTTCATCTATCTTACCCACTTTTTACCAAGTTTTTGCTTGCCTTTCCTTAAATCCGGACATTATGACCTTTACTTAAGAATATAAAGCAAATCAAGTGACGCAAAACTTTGAGATGATCCATGTTTCTGGGTTCGGGAGCTGTGGGGACAGCTGCCCCCCGACCCCCATCCCCAGCTGCAGCTTCTTTGCCACCGTTTCCCTCTGGGCTTCTCTATAGGATTTCCAGCTGGGAGGGAGGAGGGGGCTCCTTTCCCTGGGTAACAAGGAGCAGGCTTGGGGACTGCCTATACTGCCTACTTTTCCCTTTGAAGACAGGACCCTCTACCCGGATGCATCCAGAAACCCAAACTGGGCAGAGTCAGCTGGAGGGCGAGCTTTTGTATGAAAAGCAGACTTTCTGTTGCTTATTTATTCCTTGCCCAGGTCCGTAGTTCAGGCTTCCTCACAGAGCAGTTGCCATAACCCCTGGGCTCCTTCTGTGGCTTCCGCCCCAGGGAATTCCTCTCTGGCCACTGAACATCTCACTTCTTTGGGCTGTGCTCTCTGTTTCCAAACGTGAGTCGACTCAGACTTTCCAGAACTCACAGCTGTACCTGCTTCGTCTCATCTGGATTAACAGTAAACCCAACTGGTGCCCCAGCAAAGACCCGGGCAGGAGACCCTTACTGGCCCCATTATCTCCAGCGTCTTTAGCACTGATCACCTCCCTGCACTTAAGTCGAAGAAACTCCTCCCAAGTGGACATGGGATGTCCCCCCAGGATGTCCAGGTCAGTGGTTCACTTTCCAAATCTGCGGCAGGGCAGGGCAGGGATTCGACTCCAGGGAACTGAGAGCAACAGGGCGTGGATTTCTAGAGTTGGCCAATTTCCCTTTTGGAAGTTTCTCAGAAAGCCAGGGAAGAGAACAAGAAAAAAGAGAGCGGGGTGGTATTCCCCACCCGGGCCCCCTTCGGACCTGAACCCCGCTGGGCAGGGCATGTGGACCGGCCTCTGCTCGCGAGGCAGCGCCGCGCTCGGGTTCCCGGCAGGTGAGCTCGGGAGCCTAGGCGGGGGCTCGGTCCTGGTTTAGAACCGACACCTGGGAGTGGGGACCGCGTCTTGGCGACCGCAGGTGACACCAGCAAGCAAGGATTGAAGAGCGAATACAGAAGGGGCAGAGAAGAGGACCTCCGGTGCCCGAGGCACCCTTGCCCCCCGTGGTCGCTGGAAGGGGCGCGGCGCCTGGCCGTGCCCCCCGCGCCCCGCGCCCCCCGCGCCCCCGCGCCCCCCGCGCCCCGCGCGCCGCCGCTTACCTTGCGGGAGTACGGGGGCTTGCTCAGGTGGATGCCGTCGCGGACCAGCTTATCCCTGATCATGATCTTCAGCTTCAGTTTGGGGTAGCTCACCAGCTCCCTGCTGCGGGGGTCCCCGCGGGGGCCCGGGGCCGCGCCGCCGCACGGCTCCCCCCGGCGGCCGGAGGGCACGGCGACCGCGGGCGGCGGCGGCGGCGGCGGCGGCGGCGGCTGCGGCTCGAGCGTGAAGTAGAGGCCGGCGGCGGCGGCGTCCTGCTCCCGCAGCCGGCGCACGGCCTCCAGGATGCGGCGGCGGTGCGCGGGCGCCAGCACCCCGATGGCGTCCAGGTCCGGGTCCCCGATCTGCTTGCACACCTCCAGGTCGTCGTAGCCGTTATCCACGAAGGCCTCGGCGTACTGCGGGAGCTGCAGCGCTCTCAGCCACTCGTAAACTATGTTGGTGCACATGGTGGGACCGCAGCCCCGCCGCGGCACCAGTTCTCGGAACTTTGGAGCCTCTCCTCCTAGGGGACGGGGAATGGCCAAGTTTTCCGCGGAGAGGCCAGGCGAGGGCCGGCGCCCGGAGGCCCCGGGGAGCGCGAGGACGGAGAAGCGTAAGGGCGGCAAAGTGAATCCCCCGCAGCCGGGAGCTCGCAGGCGCCGGCGGCCGGCCGATCCGCTCCGCGCCGCCCCTGGATGCGCCGCCGCCGCCGCCGCCGCGGGGAGGGAGGGGGCGGGGAGGGGCGCGGCGGGCGGGGCGGGGGCGGGGGCGGGGCCGGCTCAGCCGCGGGACTCGCGCGGGTCAGCGGCGCGCGGGGCCGCCCCGGAGTGTGCTGGGCCGGGACCCGCCGGGAGCCGCGCGCCGCATGGTCCCCGCGAGCGCGAGTCGCTGCGGTCCTCGGGGCGGGGCGGGGCGGGGCGGGGGGGCTCCGGAGCCGCGGGGCTCAGGCGGCTACCTCGGGGCGCTCCGTGCGGCTCTCTCTAACCCGCTTTCCCCGGCCCGTGGAAGGAGGTCTGCGCGCGCCCTTCCTCCCCAGCCGCCCCGGCTTCGGCCCGCGAGGCCACTGCGAGGCCAGTGTCGGGGGGCGGCGGGGACCCGGGGCCCGGGGCGGGGGGGGGGAGGCGCGTCCGGCCCGCGCTGCCCGGGGCGCTCGAAGGAGCTGCTGCTGCTGCTGCTGCCCGGCTCTGCCTTCCCGGGCCCCCGAGTCTGCGAAAGTTGGGGACGGGGTCGTAGCTCCCGCCGCGCTGGGCGCGTTCCTCGCGGCCCCCTGCCCCGCCGGGCTCCGCCGTGGCGTCCGGGCCACCCCCGGGTTCCGCTCGAGCGCCGGGCGGCGGTGCAGGGTGGCTGCCGGCGCCCCGTCCTGGAGCCTGCGGAGCGGAGCTCGCCGCTGCCCGGGGTCGCGGGGACGCGGGGACGCCAGCCCGGCC
Source organism: Canis lupus familiaris (assembly GCF_011100685.1). NCBI lineage: Eukaryota > Metazoa > Chordata > Mammalia > Carnivora > Canidae > Canis > Canis lupus. The sequence goes on along the minus strand of NC_049222.1, from coordinate 38,770,782 downwards.
GGGCCTCTGCGCGCGCGGCCCTGCCCTCCGGGGAGCGGAGTCGGTCGAGCTTCCCGGTCTTGCTCAGCGCCGGGGCGAACGCCTGGGCGTGGGGGCGCGGGCGGCAGGTGCACCAGACCCAGAGCCTCGCCTACATCTCCGTGTCATCCGACCGCGTCCCCTCTTCCCGGGGCTTAGAGAATTTGCGTCCAGGTACTTGGTGGAGCAAGTTCACGGTCCTCCCGGTCTTCGCAGAAGGGCGATTCAACTTCCCACCTGGGCTATTTCAGGACCTACGCCGGGCGCCGGTGGGGAGCGCCAGCCGCGAGCCCCGGACCTCGGAGACGGACGACTGGTGATTTCAGACTCGTTTCCAGAACTGCGCATTTGGCTTTTTTTTTTTTTTTTTGGCAAAGGGGCGGGGGGGGGTCCTCTTTCCCTAAATCAGAAGAGCTTAACCCCTTTAGGGACACAGGCCCCTTAAAGCACCAAACAACTGCTTTCACCCTTTTTTCCCCCCAGCAAAACACCCGACGCAGGGGCACCCAAAAATGTTCCCTACAATTTGGGGGGGTTGCAGAGGAAGGGTGTCTGGTTCCCAAGCTCAGGCACTAGCGGTTCCCACGTTAAGAACAGCGAGCTGCCTGGAAGAACCTGCCAGAAGGGAACCTGTTGCGGAGTGGGAGGGGATGGGCGCGAGGGGCGGTCGGGCTACCTGTGGGCCCCCGCCCCCGCCCCCCGCCGGGCCGTCAGGGCCACTCCTTCCCGAGCCCAAGCTCCGGGTGCGCTTCTCCTGGGCGCTGGGATGCTAGGAGCACCCAGCCCTCTCCGCCCGGCGCTGCCGCCGCCTCTCCCAGGCCAAAGCAGACTCACAGTGTCCCCTTGCGGTCGCGCAGGCGAATTTTAAGGCGTTGTCCAAATATTTTATTCACCGTAGGAAAGTGAGCTGAATCAAAGCTTTATAGTAGTTCCCTGCGCCCCTTTTAAATCACAAATGTTGCATCACGTTTATCTTTACACCCCGCCGCTCTTTCATAAGGACCTTAGACTTTTAGGAGGAAAATATTTCAGCAGCCTGATTTATGCTGCTGAAGACCTAGATTATAGGAGATACTTATTTGGAACTCACTGTATGTCAGGCATCTACCTATGGGTGCGTCTCCATGTCTCTAAGTAATATTATATCCAGTATCTTACAGAAGAAGAAATTGAGGAAGCAGAACACTAATCTGCTCCCCTACCCCCTCCCAGATGTCACTGTTCACGGTGGAGCAAGGGTTAGAACTCTGGAGGGATAAATTCAGCTCCTATCTCCTAGCTGCTAACCTTCCCAGGCACTCACTGTATGCTGGAGGAAGCAGTGGGACTGTTTGTAAGAAGGGAGTCCCTCTTTTGAGACTAGGAAGCTTAAAACTCCAGGACTTTATCATTGTGGGATTTTTCCTTTTTTAAAGATTTTATTTATTTATTTGACAGAGACAGAATGTGCACAAGCAGGGGGAGGGACAGAGGGAGAAGCAGTCTCCCCGCTGAGCAGGGAGACCAATGAGGGGCTTGATCCCAGGACCCTAGGATCAGGACCAGAGCAGGAGGCAGATCCTTACTTAACTGAATGAGCCACCCAGGAACCCCCGTTGCAGACTTTTTCTTTCCCACGTTGTGAGGAAAGTCCAACAGGGCTGCTTAGCAGTTCTTTGCTTGCTTATACACAGCCTTTCCCCTATGGGAGCTTAGACATTCACCTTGTCTCATTAATCCTCTGTGAAGGCAGCAGGTATTTTTATTTCCATTTTATAATTAGTGAAACTGGTTTAGGGGAAGATAAATGACTGGCCCAAGGTCATACAGTAAATCAGGACGGAGACAAGAACAAACCTGCAGCGTCAAACTGTCTCCCCAACAGGCAGCAGTGATTCTCCTTTATTTATGTGCAAAGTCACCATCCAATTAGGAAATAAAGCATTCTGGTGCTCTCTTTGGAAGGGATGCCTTTTATAAATTAATCAATTGTTAATCAGTCATAAATAAAACTTACTGTTACCTCTAGAGAAAACCTGCTCTCTGGAGACTTGTGAACTGTAGAGATGCTTTTTCTAGATATCCTACTTGTCTCCTACATTTGCTTACATCTTTTATGTGTGAACCCTCAGGCTTCTATCTTTCTACTGCTTGCCGTAGCATAGCGAACCTAAGCAGATTTAGTTCTGGAGGCTACGGCATGTAACTTCAAATGCGGAGATTTTATAGCCTAAGTGTGTCTCTACCCATGGCAAAGTCCAAAGTAAAACTGGCAGGAATGATTGGCTAACTTTAAGATTTGGAAATAGGATTTGAGAGGTAGGAGGCCCTTCAAGATTATTTCAAACATCCACATTTACTAACCTAAGTTCACACAGCTAGCTCGTGACAGAACCAGGGCAACAGCCAGATCCGTTTCCTCATCTGCTCCTTGCAATGTGCTATATTACTTCATTTTTTCTGTAAGTGCTTGGCTGCTGTCAAAATCATTCATTTACTCATCAAATGTTTATTCTGTAGGCATTCCAGTGCCAGTCACTGAGGTAGAAAAGAGAAGAGTTTTCTTCATGAATTGGAACTGGAGAAATTTCAGCATTTTAACTATGTAGAGAATAAATGGATAGGGATTTTTTAATGTATTAGTTCATGAATTAGGAAGATTACAAAGGTGATATTTTCTAATATCTTTAATTAATTATCCAAATTCTTTGAATCATAACATTAGCCAAAATCTGAAATTAAACTATATTTCACATCCAGACAAAAATGCACTTAAACAAAACAAGTGGCCATTATGCTCTTAGGCATAGCCTTAGAACAAATTAATTTACTCAACACACACTGTCAAGTACCTATAATTTTACAAGTACTTCTGAGTGGTATTGCTTTATTAGAGTTTTTTTTCTTACATAAAAATGTATGTAACATTTATCATTCTGTTTATTATTTAATATGTTTGGGACCAGATTTATTTATTTGTTCACTCATTTATTGCAGAAAGAACTTCTTGCCTAATGAAAATCAAGGAAAAGTAGGCTGTGAAAAAAGTTTCTTTTTAGGCACCATTTTAGAATTGTTTTGTACTGGTCATACCTCTGGCAAAATGCCTTACTGGTGCTCTCAGTTAATCAATGAATGATAATTATATTCAGGTTTTAAATTGTAAATATCAATAAACAGCTTTTCCACTTTGCTCCAACTCCATAACTTAAGGATATAGAGTGAAAAATAATTTGTTTTGAAATTTTCTTGGTGCCACATAAGGTTTCATAGCATTTTATTTCAAAGATAAATGTTCTCACACAGGGTGTGTAAAAATTAAATTCCATTAACATCTATTAAATGTCAGTCCCTAGGGTGTCTAGCCTTGTAAAAGTCAAGTATATATAATATTAATATCAAAATGCAGAATATGTTTCACCTCTCCCTAATTCTGAGCTAAAAAGCCTCTAGAAGGAACATATGCCATCGGGAGAAATGAGAACAATACACTTGAGTGATGTAACGGGCAATCTGTGCTCCAGTGGCTGGGAGAGAGGCGTTGGGTTGGCAACTACAGTAGCGGCAGGCTGGGTGGAGGCGTCTGTTAAAATGTCTGAGCTGTATACATTATACTTGTGTGTGACAACACATATATGCAAGAAGGAGAGACAAGGAGCAGTAGGGAGTCGCAGCAGGATACCATTAGATGATTCATTTCTATTATAACAGGACTTTCTTTAAGGAAGGAACAAAGGGTAAAAAAAAAAAAAAAAGATGTTCAAGAACTCAGAGACCAGAAGGTCACTAACAGAAAGCTAGCCAAACAAGATGCTAATAGTGATCTACAATAAAATGAGATTCATTCTTAAAAATTCTTATCCTCTTATCTCTGGTAATCCCCAAACGGTCTATTTTTTTTTAATGCACCCACAAAGAAGGGGAAAGTATTAGTCCAGTGTTTCCGAAGATAAAAATGATTGGTGGAGTATTTTGTTAAATAATAATAGGCAGCTCTTAGGACTCTCTCTCTTTTTTTTTTTAAATCTGTCAGCAAAATACCTTAAACTTAGGTTGTATAATCTCATACAAATGAAATTATATTGATGAAAGCTATTTCAGACAAGTGCAAGTTATTTATGTAATCACAACAATGAAATCCCTCAATTTATGACCAGGTGTACAAATTTAATAAATATTAGTTGTTCCCATCTAACAGTTGACTTCAATTCAGGAGTTAGGACAAACAATTTGATGCAGATTACTTCCTGAGGTCTATTTCGCTCCAGATGGCTTAGGGGGTTGTAGGTCATCTCTTTTGAAGCAAAGTAATTTCATGTTTTCTGTTTTGTTTTGTTTTGTTTTTGTAAATCTTTATTCCTTCTTATTTGATTTAAATTTGCTGTTGAGGGACACCTAGCTGGCTCAGTGGATATACCACAAGACTCTTGATCTTGGGGTTATGAATTTGAGCCCTATGTCAAATATAGAGATTACTGAAAAATAAAATATATTTTTTTTAATTTTGCAATTGGAAGATATATTCTAAAACTCTTAAATCCGTAACTTACAAGAAAGTGGCACATAATTAGAACTTCTTATCACTTTTCCAGCTTTGGAGATAGGTAGTGTGCATTGCAGTTTTGAAACTCTGACTTTTGAGACCACTTTTGACATACGTATGAAATCTCAGACTTTATGTGTCAACATAAAACCTGGGTGGAGCATCAGATCCTTAGAATAGCAAAGCCCCATTCCTAAAAGGATAGTTGACAAACCCAGGTGTAGTAGATGTCCTGACTACATCTTTAAAACCTTTCAGTTTATCAGTTTTACCAAAGTCTAGTTTCGGATTTTCTCTAGGGGTTGTTCAGCTATCTTATCTGAGTGAGCCCAGACCCTCTTGGATGGTCATGGTCTTGGCAGTATGCTCTTACCAAGGGTGTTCTGACTTCAGAGAGCTTGCTAGTGAAATGGGCAAGGAAAGGGGGTCTTCAGGAACCTGCCCAGAAAAAATATAAATTATACATTCTTTATATTGTACACCAGGACAAATTCAAGTTGAAGTTCACATTACCTAAGTTTTAAAAGAACTATTAACCAAGTATTGAATCTAAAAAAACAAAAAAAAAACAAAAATAACCCTCAGTATCATAATGTAGTAAGTCCAGGAAGTAGCTATTATCCCTAAAAGTTGAGGTAAACCAAGAAACGAGGTTGGGATTATGAGAATACAGACACTTGGAGGAGGAGCCCTGCTGAGCCGGGACCTAGAATCCTGAGAAACCTGTGCTGCTTGATTGGTTAGGAGAAAGGCAAGCTGCCTGATTGGTTATGAGAAAAGACCCTGTGAGCTAGAATCAGACCTTTGAGGAAAGAGGCACCCTCTCTCTGGTGCAGGTACACCAGGAGTTCAAAGGAGGCCCCACAGAGAAGAGGTTTCTGGGGTGGGTTGGTGACTGGCTGAAGCAGAAACCTCAGACAGGTTTCTAGGAGTTTAGAAAGTTAGAAACTGAATCCTACTCTTATTGGATGAAAAACTATTGTGGGGGACCCTGACAGGAAGACAGAACACAGCAGAAGACTGCAAGTCCTTCCTTCTTTTTCCTGCCTTGCAGTCTACTTTTAACCCACTGTTAACCAAAACTCAACAGGGAGCCTGCTGATACATCAGAAATGTGGTACACTGAGTCCCAGTGCCAGCATCTCAAAGTGCAGCATAAAATGGTAGGTGGAGAAATGAGAAAAAAATCATCAGCACAACCCCAATCGAGGGAGATTTGCAATATCCGGCAAATCTCATGTTTATTTACCCTTCAGTTTAGCAATCCTGCTTTTATGAATCTGTCCCCCAAATAATACTAGTGAAAAAAAATGTTCTTAATTAAGTATGGATAAGACCACCCATCACAGTACTATTTGTATTAGCTAAATACTGGAAGCAGTCCAAATGTCCAATCAATAAGGAACTGATGGAATAAGATATGGAAGAAGTTAACACAATGAAGTAGTTGGCAACTGTTAAAAGGAATGAAGACTATCTCCACCCACTAGCATGGAGTGATCTCCAGGATATCACTATTTGAAAAAAAAAAAAAAAAAAGGCAAGCTGGAGGAAGATGCTTACAGCATGCTCCTCTTTATTTAAGGAAGAGGAGTCATGAATATATGCCCTATAATTTTTGAAATGATTACCCAAAAAGAAATGGATGGAAATGGTGGAAGGGATGGGGACAGGACTTAGACTTTAAATAATTTTGTTTCATGGATTTGGCTGTGAAACCATGAAACATAAGCATAAAATAAAAATAAATTTTAAAATGTAATCTCCCCAAATTAGAAATAAAATGAAATTGGGGCGCCCAGGTGGCCCAGTGGTTAAGTGTCTGCCTGCAGCCCAGGGTGTGATCCTGGAGACCTGAGATCAAGTCCCACATCGGGCTCCCTGCATGGAGCCTGCTTCTCCGTCTGCCTCTCTCCCTGTGTCTCTCATGAATAAATAAAAATATATAAAAAAAAAGAAATAAAATGAAATTGTTTGTTTGTAGTAGCATAACTACATAGACAGGAGCTATCCAGGAGTCTTTTAAAAGTAGTAATTTGACCATACATGTCTGATGGGATTGCCCGGAGGAAAAAAGAAAAACAGCAACAGAGAGTAAACTGTTTTCAATTATGAGACTGTTGATGGTAGTATTTGAGTTATTACACAGAGATTATTATGTGTATAATGTGGCATAAATCAAATGAGTAATGTTGGTGTTGAGATCCAATATTTCTGGCACAACTGAAAGGAGACAGAGTTATCAGATCAATGAATTTTTTTTTAAAAAGAACTCTATAGTCCTAAATTTTAATCTACAATGTCAATATGAATTCATAATGTATTTTATCTTAAAAGAAAGGCAAAAAATCCCGCAAAAGAACAAAAACATTTCTTAGCTCTCCAAAATGTTTTTTTTTTTTAAATTGACTCTATAGTAATGAGATCTTAGCACCCAAACTCTGTTTCTCTAATACTGTTTCTCACTAAAAGGAACTATGATTCTTTAAAGAAATATCTGGAAAACAACAAAATAAAAACAAAAGGCAACAACAACAAGAAAGCCTGATTCCAGATTTAGGAAAGGAAATGATTCAGATTATCTGGAGAGTTTTTTCATACCAGAAGGGCAAAGTATCTGCCAAAGACTGCTAGACATGCCAAAGGACACAGGAACTAAGTGAAATAAGCTCCCATCAGACAAAGATGGAATAATTTGAGCATTATCAATCATGATCATAAGTGTAATGAATTGAAACTGATCAAATATGTTTAAATTCGTAAGTTCCTATGATATTTTAGTAAACCCCTAATTGGTAGCTTTTAGAGGATGTTAGAGAACCACTTCATTATTTTAAAAACTAGTACATAAAGGGAATGAATTTAGCACTTTTCCTTCTTTTCCTATAGGATCTGTACCTCAAGAAACAAAATAACTGATAGGGAGAAGTTTCTTCGTAGAGCATCCCAGCTTAGAAAATTTAGAATATTACTAATGTAACTACCAATAAAGTAAGGTATTTACCAGTGAATCTCAAAGGTTCCCTGAGACTCGTTCAGGGGCACCAAAATTCAGTATTATTTTCATGGCAATATGAAGACATTATTGGCCTTTTTCACTGTCTTAATATCTATATTGATGGTATCAAAAGTGACAGCAAAACTATTGATACCTCAGCACCCACCTATCATGGCAGTGGCACCAACTCTACTACTTTTTTTTTTCTTTATTAAAGGTATTTATTCACAGCATGCTTGATTCTGTGACAAGCAGGCCTGTGCCCTGCTCATTCTGGGTTAAAAGGGCAGTGTGTTCTGTGGACATGTGCCTGCAGCTCTATCTCTTAAACTCCACCTGTGTGTACACCTTGGTGATGTCATGGTACCTGCCCTCAGGGGGCTGGTAACTGGAGATTGGTAGTGTGTAATCTGGCCCTTCTGTTTCAAAGGGGAACAAGTTGGGGTCCCGCTTGGTAGCCTCCTAATGTAGCTCTGGGGATATGAGTTCCAGCCCCTGCAGAGCTTCCTGCTGGGACTCAAGCATAGATGTGATGGCATCCTTCTCCTTTGCGTGCTCTTGATGCTTGCACAGGGACCACTTCTTGAGAAGCAGAGCTCTCCGCTCACTCTCCTCAAAGGGAAGCTCCACGTTAGACGGCTGTCTTGTTTTATCCAAGAGCTTCACAGGTGTAATAAAAGCAGCCCTCTGGTGGCTGCTTCATTGCATTCTCTACTACCACACACTGCAAGAAAAAAAATAAGCCATTTTCATCTAAGAATTTCTTAATGAAGCAGCAAAAATTATTAATTGTATTAAATCTTGACCTCAAGGTACTTAAAAAATTATTCCATGTAATAAAATGGGAAACACTCATTAAGCACTTAGGCTCAATAATATCTCTGATGGTCATCTCCTTGAAAACCACTTGTGTGATTGTTTGAGTTACCAGCTGAACTAGCCACTTTCTTCATGGAACACAATTTTTACTTTAAGGAATGACAAGTGGTTGTCAAAACAATGACTCTGTTGCCTATGGTAAGATTCAAGTTTTCCAATAAAAATTTAAATTTGGGAAACTTGAATTTGCCACCATAAGTTTGCCTGCTTCCCAATACTTACAGGCTTTTAAAAAATAACATTGATGGTTATTAATGAATTTTTTGATATTTAACAATGAAATATGTCCATATTTGGAAGATCTACATATATCAGTGACTCAGTATTTTTCAAATATGTCACAATCATGCGTGGTAAGAGATCTATGCAAAGAACAAGATAAACCAATGGATTTTAATATAGCAGAATATTAAAAGCCCATTAAATGGTTTCAGATTTCACATTGTAACTAACCTTTAGAAAACAGCCATTTGTCAAGTTTTTGTATAGTATCCAAGAATATCTACAATTATCTGAAAGGTATATTAAAATAATCCTTTGACTTCCAACAACACATCTTTGTGAATGTTAGATTTTTTTAATGTACTTCAACTAAAGCAACATATTGCAACAGATTGAATACAGAAGCAGATAGAAAACTCTTGTCATCTATTTTATTAAACTTAGACATTAAAGAGATTTGTAAAAATGAAAAACATTGTTTCCTTTCTTATGAGCTTTTTATTTTGGAAAATATAACTATTTCTCATGAAATTATGTTACTTGTGCTAACAGGTAAGAACTTATTATTGTTAGTTTAAGTAAATATTTTAAAGTTTTCTTAACTTTAATTTCTAACGTGAAATAGCAGTAGATAAAATCCACATAAACAGATGATCTGTAATGTCAGAGGCTGACAACATCACTAAAAAAGGTGACACTCAGATATTACTATTACTTCCTACTAGAAGTAGACACTATCTGTGAAGTACTCTTGCCAAAAGTAATACGGAGCCTGATACTGATCAGAGCTTTACATCTAGTGATTATTAAGAAATGCAACAGATGAAAATGTGATAAATGCAATCAGCAAAATTCAACTGAGGGAGACTCTGCAGACAAAACTCACCAGTTTCCTTGAATAAAAATGTTGGGGGTAGGTTTGGTGTGGGGAGAGGAATTGAGAGGGAGAAAGAGAAGACTTTGACAAGAGAAATAAGAAGTAGATCAACCAATTTTAAAATATGGACTTCTTTTCTGGAACCTGATTCAGGCAAGCACAGTTAAATACTGTTACATGAAAATGAGAAAAATGTGAACACTGACTAAATTGATATTAAGAAATTACTGATAATTTTTAGGTATGATATTCATATTGTAGTTATATGTGTTTTCCTTTTTTTAAGTGTAGACATTCTATAGATTGAAAATTTTAGAAATAAAATGATATTAAGCCTGGGATTTGCTTCAAAATAATCTGGAGAGGTAAGAGTTGATAATATATGAAATAAGACTAGCCATGGGTTCATTGTTGATGCTAGGTGATAGTAAATTTGGCTCATTATATTCTTTACTATGTTACATTTATTTAAATGTCCATAATAACAAATACACAGTCCATATAAACTTCACATTCTTCCTGTAGGGTGACCTACAACCCTGCAGACAGACACAAGATGGCCTATTGTAATTAAAACACAACACTTATATTCCTCAGAGGGTGAGATTGATGGTCACAGAGATCAGAGATCCCAAATACTATGTCAAGGTCAGATTTGCAGAGGGCCAGAACCAGAATTGCTGAAAGGAGCTCTATATACAGTTCATGTTCTGTGTACAAGTAGGGCAGAACTAGAACTTAAAAATTAGAAAGATATTTTATGACATTATGTTATTTGTCATTTAATCTTTCTTAAGTGCTCTCATGTATCAAGCATCATTCTAAGCTTGGAGAAATAGCTGTGCCCAAGAGCTACAGAGTTTCCATCCTCATGAAGCTTAAATCAGTAGCTCTGTATTTCAGATGAAGGTAAATAATATGAAGAAAAATATAGGAAAGAAGAAAAAAATATCCTGAAATACTTGGAGGACAGAGTGTTAAGGGCACCACAAATGCAAAGGTACTGAGGCAGCTCCAAGCATACTGCATTTGGGGAAGCAAGAAGGTGTGTGTACCAGAGCAAAGTCAAAGTGTGGGAGAGTGGTGGCCATTGAGTAGGGAGGGAGATAGGACCAGTCACCAAAAGGATGTTGGAGCTTTTTTCAAACGTGGTAGAGAGCAACTGGAGGGTTCTGAGGGGAACTTGAGCTGATTAGTAATTTATCAGGACTCCTCTGACTGCTCCATGGAGTAGAGACCCCAGGGACCAAGATCAGAGGAAGTGAGGCCACCCAAGAAGCTTCTTCAGGGGGTCCTAGACCACTATTGTGGTACACATGGTGCAAAGTGTTCAGACTCTGTGATGTACTAGTGGTACTTGGTGGATGTGGACTGTGAAAAAAAGGAACCAAGGTGGACTCCTACATTTTTGGCATGAGCAACGAAGAGAATGAGCTTGCCACATTCTGAAATGAAGAAGATGGAGAGCAGTGCATTGGGAGTGGGAGTGGAGAGGAAGTAGGACTCTTCATCTGGACACTTGGAGTTTCAGATGCCTAATGCATGTCAGTAGAGTTGTCAAGGAGTGGGGGGGTTGTAGCTAGGGCACAACAGTGGGAAAGAAATGCAAAGGGGCCATTTCAGCATGTAGTTGGTATTTAAAGTCCTCAAAAGAAGTAAGGTTGGATTAAGGAGAGCCAAGGATCAAAATGCAGGGCATCCCAACATGGAGAATCAAAAGGACTCTAAGAAGCCACAGCAGGGAAGCAGAAGGAGAAGCCAGTGAGGTGGGGATCTAGGAGCTGTGAATAAAGTCGTTGCAAGAAGGGAATAAGCGATCCACTGTCGCTGAGGGATCCAGAGACATGGGAACCAACACTAACCTCAGATCTGGAGGCCAGTTTCTGGCCTTGTTGGGAACAGTCTTGACCAGAATGGGCTCTGTAAAGACCGAGGAAAGAAAGCAGAGGTGGCCATAGAAACAAGCACTTCAGGGGTGTGAGTGTAAGGGATCTGATAAATGGGGCGAGGACCAGAGAAGGATACCTACTAAAGGAAGTCTTATTTAGTGACAGGAGAAATTGGTAGATGCAGGGCTATGGAGAAAGTGATCTAGCAAGAGGGGAAGCAGGTGGTGCAAGAACAGAGCCCTTGGGTGGCTGGGAGAGGAAGGAGTCCAGGGCTTGGAGGATCCAGCCTTGGGCAGGAGCCCAGCTGGTTCCCCTGCTTTGTGACAGGTCCAAAAGCAGCGTCTGTGGGGACAGACACAGGGAGGTGAGGGTGTTTGGTGATGAGAGGATGTGAGAGTTCTATTCTGACTCTGACCAAAGGCAAGGTCATCTGATGAGAAAGGGGAGGAAGGCAGGGGAAGTGAGAAATGGTGTAGACTCAGTCATGCTAGAGTGTGGGAGCATGCATTGACTGGAGAAATATGGCAGGCATACAGGCAATCTTGGGGCGATGTTTGAGGCTGACGGTCATAAATGTAATGAGACCAGTAAACAGGATTGTGTGTTCTCCTTCAGCGGCGTCGAGATGCTCAGGTGCAGGTGCAGAGCTTGAGGAGGGTATGCTTTGACCAGACCTTGGCATAGAGAAAAATACAGAGTAAAATGGGATGGGATTTACATGTAAGAAATGAGAAACTGGAACAATCAAACTTAACAATTTGACAGTCGTTCTGTTATCTGGTATAAAGCAAAGAAAGAATTGATCTAGCTAATCAAAGGAACTGACTAATAAAAAAAAACTTTGTAATATAGGATTATACGTTTTTAATGGATTAGTATGAATAAAATACCTGCTGCAATCATACTGGCAACCTTCTTGATTCAGAAGGCAATGTGGTAACTTGGGGTTATAAATATGAGCATCAATTACTGTATTAGTAAAAGAAGTGTTAGTCTTGTTTTTAGATAAGGGAAAGATGATTATACTTGATAGGATTCCAGATAACCCAACTTACATTCTAATTGAAATTCCTTAATATAACCTACCACCCTAAAAATGCCGCAGGAAAGGAAATCACAGGACTCAAAAATCTTTTTCCAGGGCCTGAGATTAGTGGTGGAGAGGAGTAAAGACGATTTACAAGTCACTGTGAACACAGAGAGACATAAATTTCAGGCACAAAGGAAATAAAAGAAATGAGCACCAAAGCTATATGAAAGGAAGAGTTTCTTCTTTAAATTTTATTGCATTAATTTAATTCTATACCTAGAAATAGTGAAAATGACTTAAGGCAATTTTTTTCTTTCCAGAAAATTCTGATAGATTATGCTTTGATAGGTAGAAGGGGAATAACTTATAAAAAAAATACCATGAAAGATTTATAAAATAGAAAAGCTATAACATAGACTTTTTCCAAAGACACTGAAATTTAGGATCTTTGGAAAAACTATATTCTCCAACAAGTTCTATGAGATTAATGGAGAAAGTGTTTAAATTCTTTTTGACAAAAATCTTAGCGTGTCCATTAAAAAATGGAAAGTCTCTGAGAAGACAACTAGATGATAAATAAGAATACAACAATAAATTATGTTACCTTGCAGGAATTTATGTCTCTATATCTTCTAGTTCCTATGGAATTTCAGGCAAGGGCAGATTTCTCTGAAGCAAGTGGTGTCGATGTCAGCCTGTGCTAGAAACACAGCACTCTGCCTTTCTTTAAAACACACAGAAAAAAAAAAAAAAAACTTTTTTTCCCATACTTTCAAAGGAACTCTTATGTGCTATTATAAAACAAGGAATTAGTGAATGGCTTTATTAAAAAAACTACAGAGTAATCTATAAGCCAAATATTTTAACATGACGTCCTTTAGTAAAGTTCTATTTTCCCTGTAATAATATTGCATTCCAAATTCCCCTTTTATATAGATATCTCAAATGTACAATAGTTAAGACAAAAGGAAGTTCAAAATAGTCTGTAGATAAGTAGGAAAAAATGTCATGTTTCTTAATATTAGTAAAAAATTAATTAGCTTGATCAAAGATACCAGCCCCTGCTTGGTCTCACTTTGAGCCTACTGCCCTGCCATACAGGACACTGGTCCCTCCTCTCCTCCATACCTCCTGTGGCTTTGGAACACTGCATTGATTCCCTTCCCACTGGTAATGCTGCCTCACTGAGCCTCTCCTCTGGCCCATTTGGCAGATATTCTTCCCTGATGCTAAATAAACCTGTGTCCCATCGCCCAGTCCATAGACATCTATCCCACACAATTCACTGACCCTCAACTCCATCTCTGAATGATCTCTTTTGCTTTAAATCCAAAGTTCTAGATTCCTCTGAAGGACAAGTGCTCATAATGGCTCAGTACCAATTAAATTGATCTTTCATTCCATCTGCTACAAATAGAATCATCTTTCTTTGCAAATTTGTTCTTTGTCCTCTGTTCTTGTTTTGTTTGTTTGTTTGTTTGTTTGTTTTTAAAGATTTTATTTATTTATTCAGGAGACACACACTGAAAGAGGCAGAGGGAGAAGCAGGCTCTCAGAGGGAACTCAATCCCAGGACCCAGGATCACACCCTGAGCCAAAGGCAGATGCTTAACCGACTGAGCCACCTGGGTGTCCCCTCTGTTCTCTGTTTCTTTGAGTCAACAGCCTTGTACTAAGTGCCCCTATGCCAGGTGTGGTGAAAAGTCCTCTGGACATAAAAGATACTACCCTGGAGGCCATGCTGCACCAAGGTAAACGCTGATGTTAACATGATGAATAAGTGCTGGGCTGATGATGAGAATGAAGAGCTGCAGTGCCTGGCCAGTTCGAAGCTGGGCAGCTGGACCGCAGTCATAGGTGATGATGAACTACCTGATTTGTGGTTTTAGGCTGGATACATAGACAATAAAGTGAAGAATCAGCTGGAAAATGACCAGTATTAGCTCACCAAGTAAATAAAATGTCAAGTATAACACCTATACTATATATTGCTCTTCCTTTTATGTATAAAAGCCTTCACACCTTGCTGGGGGCAGGGCACGGATTGATTCAAACATTCAGAAATTCTACTCGAATGTTCGTATCCCCAAAAAACTCTCACAATGGTCTATAAGTATGTTCATTACAATGTTATTTGTGATGGGAGCAATCTGTTATTCATACGGAGTGGGGGAAAGGTTAAAAACATGGTAGGTGCTCGGCATATAATGGAAACACAAAATACGGAAGTAGAGATGCCACCCTCCCTTTCAGAATGGAAGGCACTCTTGAGAAGTGGGGGCAGGAAGAGGCATCTCTAACAGGGTCTTAGGACAGAAACAGTGGGGAGAGGAAGCCTGCTATGCTCCCAATTTACCTCTGATTTGAACAGGATTTGTTCAGAGGCTAGGTAGAGATAAGTCTGAGGCCCAAAGATCTTTAGATCTGAAGCTAGGAATTGACTTGAGAAGGTCGAAATATGTCTTCCCATTAACCACTAAATCTTGTCATTGCAGACTCAGCTCTCTGGGAAGGCCTTGCCCATAACCCCACCCTCCCCAAAGGGTTTTATTATGTATCCCTGATCAGAGCATTTATCACCCACCCAGGACTGGAATTTCTGGGCAAGTGGTATATACAACGGTTACGCCTCTGAGCTTTTGGTTACACTGCCTGATTTCATGTCCTGATCCTGAATCTCTATGGTTACACGGCCTCGAGTAAGTTACTGAACCTCTTGACACCATGGGATTTCCTTTTTAAAATGAGATAACACTTGTAGTACCTATTTCATCGGGCTGCTACAGAATTAAATTAGATAAATCAGATAAGTGCTTAGACTAGCATTTGGCACCTAGTAAGAGTTCCATAAATGCTGGTGAATATTATTTTATATATATCTTTGCATACATAGCACAAAGCCAAGGTCATCTAACATCTGTTGATGAAGTTTAAACTTATGTGGTATTACCCCAATGGTATATAGAATTTATGTTTCTTTTTCTCACAATATTGTTTAGGTAATGGAGGCCTTAAGAATAAGTTAAACATCGGGCCACATGCCTTCTCCCAAAAACCCCTGCTTCACTGTTTTGTACCATGTAATTTCAATGTCCTGTCCTGGAATAATATTCCCTTTTCTAGACATTTTTGCAATGGGTATAATTTTATTATTTGATGAGTAACTACCACAAATTTACTTATAATGTCACAGTAACCACTAGTTTTCAACAAATAGTGGTATGCCCAATAGTGAACATGGATGACCAGGGCAGGAATGAACAAACCTTTTCTATAAAGGGCCAATAGTAAATGTTTTAGGTTTTGTTTTCTACCTAAATATCCAAAAGACTCTGGTCGATGATTCCACAGAGCCCGTAATTTCGCCCTTTAAAAAACACCTGCCAGTCTGCATACATTTATACTCTGTACTTTATTTTTTTTTATTTTTTATTTTTTAAAGATTTATTTATTTAGTTATTCAGAGAGAGCAAAAGAGAGGCAGAGACACAGGCAGAGAGAGAAGCAGGCTCCATGCAGGGAGCCCGACGTGGGACTCGATCCCGGGTCTCCAGAATCACACCCCGGGCTGCAGGCGGCGCTAAACCGCTGCGCCACGGGGGCTGCCCTACTGTGTACTTTAAACAAATGTCTGATATATGGGAAGGGGCAATATGTCACAGTTCCATGACCATATCCGACAAGCCACAGGGGGGTGATTTACTGGGAACCACCTTGAGAAATGGGATACTTGCGCATCTGATGTTTCTCTTTGCAAAACCCAAGGCCATGCCTACTTTGACCTTAGGCTACAGCTAACTTCATTCATTTCACAGTTGAACTACATGGCTTGATATTCACTAAATAGAATACAGCAAAGTAGATATGACCAGGGATGGAAAGGTGACAGGCAAGATGTAACAGAGAATTATTTTTCCTATTTGTCTCTGGGTGGTGGCACTCTTGAGTTATGAAACTTGAGGTCTACGAGGAAGGAATTTGCAAAGGAGAGAGTTAACAGCAATAAACAGAGCCCACTCTATCAGTCCTTAGGGGCATTGTCACCAAGCCTCTTTGAAATCCTTGAAACATGAAAGTGTGTAGTTTTCCCTTAAATCTGACAAGTTCTTTATGCACTTGAAAGATGAAAGTGATGAGAGAACGTGGCCATCCGAATATACTGTGTATTCCTTGGGGCACTGTGTAGATTCTGGTGGGTCCTCTGCTGATCTGATCAGGTTCCATTAGAGGCACTGAAAGGGAAAGCAAGTTGGAATCCTGGCGGTTTCTTGACAGCAAAATGAAAATAGATGTGGCAAAATGAATGCTTTTTTAACAAAGAAACATAAATTTGCAAACTTTCAAAACTATAGTAGGTTCAGATCTGCCATGATTATAAAAATAGGAAAACAGGATAAAAGCATCACCAGAGACCATAAGCAAAATTGAATAGAAATGTTAGCTTTTTGATGTGCTTGGATGGCTCAGTCCATTAAGCAGCCAACTCTTGACTTCAGCTCAGGTCATGATCTCAGGGTATGAGACAGAGCCTTATGTCAGGCTCCATGTTCACGGAGGCAGTCTCCCTCTCTCCCTATCCCTCTGTTCCTCCTCCCACTCATGAGGCATATTCTTCTCTCTCTAAAATAAATAAATAAATATTTTTTAAAATGCTAACTTTTCTATTAAGAAGTTTGAGGGCACCTGGGGGGTTCAGTGGTTGAGTGTCTGCCTTCGGCTCAGGTCATGATTACCGGGTCCTGGGATTGAGTCCCTCATCGGGCTCCCCACAGGGAGCCTGCTTCTCTCTCTGCCTATGTCTCTATCTCTCTCTGTGTGTCTTATGAATAAATAGAATCTTTTTTTAAAAGTTTGAAAATAACAATTATACCAAAATTTTGATGAGGAAAAGGGTAAATGCACTGAAAAGTACACCAGAAAAAAAATTCATGTTTTCATTTTTTTGGATAATTTATTTTTTCTAATTGTCAAAACAATCCATAGTAGAAGGGTCAACAAAAGTTTTAACCTGTTAACTGAGATTATTTTAGGATAATGAGATTGTAAGTGAACTTTAATTTTTGTTTTATATTTTTATGTATTTTTTCCATTTTTTGCAATTACAATATATTTATGAGCAGACACAAACAATAAATAATAAATGAACAAAAAAATTCTCCTTTTTAATAATCATGTTTCCTTCTCCAGGAAAGCTTTCAAACCTTTAGAGGACCCTACTCCTCTAAAACTGAATTTGTAACTATAATAAAGAGGATCCAATTTTGATGTTTGCTCACAGCTTGTAGGCCTCACCATATCCTGGCAAGCTGGTCAGAAAAAGCAGGTGCTCCCTCCTTTGGATCCAGCATGAGATTTAAATGACACAAATCCCTGCCTTCTAGGAAGAATTCTCACAATAGCCCCACCCAACAACCACAATAAAAGCCAGAG
Organism: Canis lupus familiaris; assembly: GCF_011100685.1. Classification (NCBI taxonomy): domain Eukaryota; kingdom Metazoa; phylum Chordata; class Mammalia; order Carnivora; family Canidae; genus Canis; species Canis lupus. The sequence goes on along the minus strand of NC_049222.1, from coordinate 38,752,917 downwards.
CCAGTCTCTTTTCCTTGCTCTCTCAAGCCACTTATATGAAATTGAACAAAAGGCAAAATCATGGTTCAGGGCACATTAGTGATGGGCTGGGGCAGGGAGGACCAGGACTTGACTGCAAAGGAAGAAAGAGGTACTTTTTGGGTTGAGAGAAATGTTCTAGATCTTAATCATGGTGCAGGTTTAGGGATGGTACATGTATAATGAAATTCATAGGACTATACAATTCTGGTCAGTGAATGTTGTTGGATATAAATTTTACCTGAATAAAGCTAAGTTTAAAAACGTAAAATAGAAAACCCTTCCAATGTATAAAGCGAAATAGTAAACATTGGCCTAAAAAGATACTTTTTTGCAGCACTAAAAACAGAAACGTAGAATGGGTTAAGAAATTTAAGTAATTAATCAAATACATAAAACAGTGAATAATAAACATAAAGAAACTAGTCAATGATAATACAATAATAGTAGGGAACTTTAGCACCCTACTTACATCAATGGGTGGATAATCTAAACAGAAAATCAACAAGGAAATAATGGCTTTGAATGACACACTGAACCGGATAGATTTGACAGGTATGTTCTGAACGTTCCATTTAAAACAGTGGAGTACACATTCTTTTCAAGTGCACATATAACATTCCAGAATAGATAACATGTTAGGCCACAAGGCAAGCCTCAACAAATTCAAAAAGAGTGAAGTCATACCATGAATCTTTTTTTTTTTTTTTTATGATAGTCACAGAGAGAGAGAGAGAGAGAGAGAGAGAGAGAGAGGCAGAGACATAGGCAGAGGGAGAAGCAGGCTCCATGCACCGGGAACCTGATGTGGGATTCGATCCCAGGTCTCCAGGATCGCGCCCTGGGCCAAAGGCAGGCGCCAAACCGCTGCGCCACCCAGGGATCCCCATATCATGAATCTTTTCAGACCATGACTTTATGAAACTGGAAGTCAACCACAAGAAAAAAATCTGAAAAGAACACAGATACCTGGAGGTTGAGTAACACACTGCTGAATAGTGAATGAGGGGCACTGGGTTCAGTAGGTTAAGTGTCTGCCTTAAACTCAGGTCATGATCCCAGGGTCCTGGGATCAAGCCCATGTCAGGCTCCCTGCTCAGCTGGGAAGTCTGCTTTTCCCTCTCCCTCTGCTCAAGTGCTCTCTCTCTCTCTCTCTTGCTCACTCTCTTTCTCTCTGAAATAAATAAGTAAAATCTTAAGAGCAAAAACCAATGAATGGGTCAACCAGGAAATAAAAGGAGAAATTAAAAAGTACATGGAAATAAATGAAAATGAAAACACAACAGTCCAACACCTTTGGGATGCAGTAAAAGTGGTTCTAAGAGCAAGGTTTATAGCAATACAGGCCTACCTCAAGAAACAAGAAAAATCTCAAACAACCTAACCTTACATCAAAAGGAGCTAGAAAAAGAACAACATACAAAACCTAAAACCAGCAGAAGAAAGGAAATAATAAAGATTAGAGCAGAAATAAATGAGATAGAAACCTGGGGGGGCGGGGGGGGGGTGGGAAGAATGGATCAATGAAACCAGGAGCTGCTTCTTTGAAAAAGAAAATCAATAAAATTGATAAATTTATAGCCGAACTTGTCGAGAAAAAAAAGAGAAAAGATTCAAATAAATAAAATCATAAATGAGAGGAGAAACAACTAGTATCACAGAAATATAAGCCATTATAAGAGAAGATTATGAAGACTATATGCCAACAAATTGGTCAACCTGGAAGAAATGGATAAATTCCCAGAAATATATAAGCTACCAAAACTGAAGCAAGAAGAAGTAGAAAATTTGAACAGACCAATAGCCAATAAAGAAATTGAATCACTAATCAAAAAACTCCTAACAGACAAAAATCCAGGACCAGATGGCTTCACAGGCAAATTCTACTGAACATTTAAAGAAGAGTTAATGCATATTCCTCTCAAACTGTTCCAAAAATAGAAAAGGAAAGAAAACTCGCAAAGTCATTCTATGAGGTCAGCATTACCCTAATACCAAAACTGTTTAAAAAAAAAAAACCTACACACACACATACACATACACGAAACAACCACACACACACACACAAAAGAGAACTACAAGCCAATATCCTTGATGGACATAGATTAAAATATCCTCAACAAAATACAAGCAAACCAAATCCAATACCCACCACGATCAAGTGGGATTTATTCCTGGGTTGCAAGTGTAGTTCAGTATCACAAATCAATCAACATGATGCATAGCATCAATAAGAGAAAGGATAAGAACCTTATGGTCATTTCAATAGACTCAGGAAAAGCATTTCACAGAGTACAAAATCCATTCATGATAAAAATCCTCAACAAGGTAGATATAGAGGGAATATACCTCAACATTATAAAGGCCATATCTAAAAAACCCACAGTGAACATCGTACTCAATGGTAAAAGCCTGAGGGCTTTTCCCCTAAGGTAAGAAACAACACAATGATGCCTACTTTCCCTACTTTCATTCAATATAGTATTGGAGGTCCTAGTCACAGCAATCGACAACAAAAAGGAAAAAAAGCATATAAATTGGGAAGGAATAAGGAAAACTTTCAGTAATTGTAGATGACGTGATGCTATATATAGAAAACCCAAAGATTCCACCAAAAAACTGGTGAAACTGATAAATGAATTCAGTCAAGTCACAGGATACAAAATCAAGTACAGAAATCTGTTGCACAGAATCTGTTGTACAAAAATCTATACGCTAATAATGAAGTAGCAGAAAGAGAAATTAAGAAAACAGTCCCATTTATATAGTTGCACCAAAATTGATAGGGTACCTAGAAATAAACCTAATCAAAAAGGCAGAAGACCTGTACTCTGAAAACTGTAAAACACTGATGAAAGAAATTGAAGATGTCACAAAGAAATGGAAAAACAGTCCATGCTCACGGATTGGAAGAATAAATATTGTTAAAATGTCTATACTACTCAAAGCAATCTACACATTTAACGCAATCCCTATCAAAATACCATACAATCCTAAGATTTGTATGGAACCATAAAAGACCTCAAACAGCCAAAGCAACCTTGAAAAATAAAAGCAGAGCTGGAGGTATCACATCTGGACTTTATGTTATATTACAAAGCTGTAGTAATCAAAATAGTATGATACTGACACAAAAATAGACACATAGATCAATGAAACAGAACAGAAAACCAAGAAATAAACCCATATGTATATGGTCAACTAGTTGTCAACAAAGCAGTAAAGAATATCCAATGGGGAAAAGACAATCTCTTTAACAAATGGTGCTGGGAAAACTGGACAGCAAAAATATATGCAAAATGGATTAAAGACCTAAATGTGAGACCTGAAACCATAAAGATCCTAGAAGAGAGCACAGGCAGCAACTTTACGAACATTGGTTGTAGCAACTTTTTCTAGATAGGTCCCCTAAGGAAACAAAAGCAAAAATAAACTATTGGGACTATATCAAAATAAAAATATTTTGCACAGTAAAGGAAGCAGTCAACAAAACTAAAAGGCAACCTATAGAAGAGGAGAAGATACTTGCAAATGACATACCTGATAAAGGGTCAGTATCCAAAATATATAAAGAACTGATATAACTCACTACCCAAAAACAATCCAATTAAAAAATGGACAGAAGACATGAACAGATATATCTCTAGAGAAGACATCCAGATGGCCAGCAGGCACATGAAAAGATGCTCATCATCACTCATCATCAGGGAAATGCAAATCAAAACCACAATGAGATATCACTTCACACCTGTCAGAATGGCTAAAATCAAAAACACAAGAAATAACAGGTGTTGACAAGGATGTGTAGAAAAAGGAACACTTGAGCACGGTTGGTGGGCCACTGTGGAAAACAGTATGGAGGGTCCTCAAAAAGTTAAAAATAGAACTACCCTATGATCCAGCAGTCACACTACTGGGTATTTACCCAAAGAATACAAGAACACTAATTCAAAGGGATCCATGCACCCCTATGTTTATAGTAGCATTATTTACAATAGCCAAGATATGGAAGGACCCCAAGTGTCCATCAATTGATGAACGGAGAAAGAAGTCAGATATATATATAATTCAACCATTAAAAAGAATGAAATCTTGCCATTTTCAATGACATGTATAGAACTAGAGGTTATAATGCTAAGGGAAATAAGTCAGAGAAAGGCACATACCTATGATTTCAATCATGTGTGGAATTTAAGAAACAAAAAAAATAAATAAGCAAAGGTACCAAAAAAGAGAGAAACTAAGAAACAAACTCTTAATTATAGAGAACAAACTGATGAGGTTACCACAGGGGAGGTGAAGGGGACGATGGGTTAAATAGGTTATGGGGATTAAGGAGGGCACTTGCTATGATGAACACTAGGTGATATATGGAAGCGCTGAATCACTACTTAAAGATAAGTACAAAAAAAAAAAAAAAAAAAAGATAAGTACAGGGGCAGCCCGGGTGGCTCAGTGGTTTAGCGCTGCCTTCAGCCCAGGGCCTGATCCTAGAGACCCTGGATTGTGACCATATCCTGCATGGAGCCTGCTTCTCCCTCTGCCTGTGTCTCTGCCTCTCTCATTCTCTCTCTCTCTCTCTCTCTCTCTCTATCTCTCTCTCTTTCTGGGTGTGTCTCTAATGAATAAATAAAGAAAATCTTTTTTTAAAAAAAAGATAAGTACATTCTTGCCACAAGTTAAAAAATAGAAATTTAAATAATTTATTTTTCCTTATTCATTAAACGATTATTTGTAACAGGTTTATTGAAAATTAACTGCTGGCCAAGAAGAGAAGCCTTCTCCTTCCCACACACAGTTTTCTCCTTTTCCAGCTTTTCTTTTTCTCCTTAGAACTTACTATCATCACATGTAATACTTAATGTAAGTCCCATGAGAACAGAGACAGGGCGGTAGCTGTTCTGTGTACTACTCATTGCCTAGACTGCTTGGCACATGGTGGGTGTTTAGTGAGTATTTTTGGAATGAATGAAGAAATGATAAATGTTGGTAGATGTTCTTTAAAAGATCAGTAAAGACATGCTTGGTGGAAAAATCCACAAGGCACTTCTAGACCTAGCAAGCTTTTCTTAAAGAGTCTGCATAATTTCTGCCAATTTTTGGTAAAGAAAATATTTTCAGTATATGCATAATTAGAATTATATACATTACTCCAGTTATTTGGAAAGACACACACAGTGGAATCCAAAGACATTTATTAGAATTTTTAAAGGCCTCTGGTAGAGTCATCTGGTTCTCTTGGGCTGTTCCCCTGGATTATTTTATTTTGAAACATTCAGTGCCTACTTTACAGCTTTATAGCAGAATGATTATAGCAGCCTCGAAGAACTTTGCAATAAAATGAAAACTGGTCTTATCCTTACTAGCTCTTCTGAACACTTTTCTAATTTATCTCTGTCCCTCCATTATTTGAAGTTTCTTGTGCTACATTGCACGCTCCTCTGCCTAGAACAGTGCCTGTATCCTATAGATAAACTAGGAAAGAATGGGGTACTAATGTGTGGGCTCCAGAGCATGGTTGCGTTTAGGCTTTTGCATAAACTTAGAATATTAACAAAGAGAAAATAGCAGATTCAATTATAGATGTGGAAAGCCTCAGAGACACTAGGTAGGAGGAAAAGGAAGACAAAGTCAGAAACATTAGAGTCTTAAAATAGTAATAATGTTAGTATTTCACTGCACAAAGCACTTTGAGAACTTTATCTTTTGTGCACCTCATTCACTATAAGCCTTGAAATGATTATTTTTACTGCTTTAAGGATGTGGAAATCAGGGCTTGGAGAGGCTGTGGGTCATTTATAGGCATATATAACTATTAGGCGACAAAGGATTATCAACCCCACTTCTCACAGCCCTAAATTATGTGGTCTTTTCACCATATCAGGTGAACATTCTAACTGGTCCTGGATCAAAAATTATCAGAGCACTTGAAATAAGCGGATTCTTAAAAATATCCCTTTGAGGCACCTGTGTCAAAAAAATGGCATAAATCTTTGCCTAGAGTCACTCTTCCATAATTATTTAAATGTCTTAATTTATTCATGATAGACAGAGAGAGAGAGAGAGAGAGGCAGAGAGACACAGGCAGAGGGAGAAGCAGGCTCCACACAGAGAGCCCGACATGGGACTTGATCCCAGGACTCCAGGATCGCGCCCTGGGCCAAAGGTGGGTGCCAAACCGCTAAGCTACTCAGGGATCCCCCCATAATCATTTTAATTGAAGAAAGAATTTGAGATGCAGAAAGTAAACCAGTGGTCAGTACGCATCAGAAGAAATGTCATAGGGTGCCTGAATGGCTCAGTTGTTTAAGTGTTGGACTCTTGGTTTTGGCTCTAGAAGGGGATGGTGATCTCAGGGTCATGAGCTTAAACCCCATGGTCAGCATGGAGCCTGCTTAGACTTTCTCTCTCTCTCTCTGGCCCTCCTCACCTGGCTCCCTTTCTTTATTTCTCTCTCTCTCTCTGAAATAAATAAATACATCTTTTAAAAAAAGGAAATGTTAAAATAAAATAAAAATCAGAGGCACTGGATAAATGGTCCCTGTGTGTACTGTGACCTCTTCTGGGGAGCCACTGTGGTCAGGGAGAGCTTCAGCTAAAGAACCTCCAGACCACTCAATAATTAGTTGTGGTTACTACTAAGCATAAGAAAGAGCTTACAGTTCAGGGAGGCCTTCACATGGTTGGTTGTTAAGCAGTCTTAATGTCACAATCTATTATGCAATTTCTTTATAGCAGTCTTATGAAATTTTTCAGATGCTTTTTAACATTAGAAAGATTTTTGCTCGGTTTTTGGCTATCATACTTGAAATCAATGCTCAGAGAGATAATGGACACACGTTATAAATTGGGACATAACCAGGTCTTAAGAAATAAAATGAGTGAAGATGTAAAAATATTTCATTCATGAATTGATGTCATGTGAATTTTTTAAAGTACAAGAAAATAAATATCTTATGAAAAATAAAGTAGCAGATCCTGCTGCTGTAAGAAGTTACATGCCCAATATAACATCTTTCTTCTTTAATATTTCAGGAAAAAAACAGTTGTCTAGGAGGTAATAATGAAAACTAAATTAAATATAAAGTCATTGTGCTGTTTGCGAAAGCATTTATAATAGAAATAAGGTTTTGAGATATATGTAGGCTTCTTTCGAAATTTGCAAAGCAGAGAATATCATAAATTAATTATATACAAGGATAAATTGTACACTTATACTCTATGCATCTATTTTGTCATATGCTTGACTAGATTCTAATTATGAGTTTTAAGCTGGACAACCTGTCTATGGTAGAATTATTACACTTATGAAATAAAAAGAAGTATTCTTATACATACATAAGATTTCTGAATATAATTGCCTTAAATCAGTCTTATAATTCAGGAATAAAATACGTCTACCTCACCTTTTCTCTTAGTCACTTCCAGTGGCACTTTAATGTATTTTTTCATATGGCTCCCTAAAATTTCTGGAATGAGTTGACCTTACCATCTTACCGTCTTTCTCTGTGGCCAGCAAAACTGACCTCCCTAAAATATTAACCCTCATACACTATTTCATTTATCTTACTATTTTATCTCAAATTCATTTCTTTGCCCCTAATAATTTGCATATAGAAAAGGAGCTCTTGTCAATTACAGTAATCATATTACTTAATAGAAATATATAATAATATATTAATTAATATATAATAATATAAATTAATTTCTCCTTAAGTAGTTGCTTTTTCTCTTATAAGCCTCAAGTACTAAAGCTTAGAATAGCATTAAGAGTCTTCCTCCCTCCCATTAATTCCTTGTGAAAATAGATACAATTAGCTGAGAACCACCTCAGTATAATGATATGTACCCAGCTACCTAGCTGCCCCTTTATTTCAGTGGGAGAAGTAGTCATGCCTGGAACTCCACCCACTTTCCACGGGAGCGATGGCATCCCTGTCCTCTACTTTCTCTGTGATTTTGATCCTGCAATTGTCCCTTCTCCCTCCTGTATTAGCCTCCTTATCTCTGTGGGACTGTTCTCACCTGCACACACACCTCCCTGCTAATTCTCATCTTTAGAACACTTCCTTGACCCCATGACCCTCTCTAAGTACCTAACTATTTCCTATTATTCTTTATAGCAAACTTACCGGTTACCTTTACAGATAGTCTGTACTTTTTCACCTTTCCTCATCTCCTTGCAGTCATCTTTTCTCTCTACTTTTTTGAATGGTCTCTCTACTTTCACCTTCAAATACAATACTATTCTGTATTTATAAAAAAATCCACATATAAGTGGACCTGCAGTAGTTCATACATGTGTTGTTCAAAGGTCAATTATACTTTCTTTTCTTGGTTCCTGTATCATTAAACCATCCTGGGAAATATATAGCAGGATGTATATCGTACTTTCCAAATTTGAGCAAAAAGGGATACAATTTAAGAAATGTCCATGTCAGAAGCCCTCCTACCTCTCATTTTCAGATTTTGAAGGTTGTGCCAGCTTTTGAGTGGCTCAGTGAACCAGGCTCTTGCCAGCAGTGACAAGGTGTCCCCAAGGACTGCAGTGCCAGGCATGTTGGAGACAGGGCAGGAGAAGTAGATAGATCACTTTCCTTCTGGAGTCCCTCTTATTTGTTAAGAATAGGCTCCTCCAAAACCACACTGGAGAAAAGAACTTTCAAACTTTTACATTTGTCAAGGGACTCCCTGCTACCCTAACATGGCAAAATTGGTCTTTTAAGGCTATATATATATATATATATATATATATATATATATATGAGTGACAAGGTTACACACATAGTATAGAGTCATAGACTTGTCCAAGATGCCCTTTGGGCATTGGCTATAATTCAGCTTCAAAGTCTTTCACTGATACTTCCTAGTATTAGACCATCTTGTTATACTATTTTTATTAGATGCTATGATTGCACTAATATATCCTAGAAGCAAGCTAATTAAATGCCTTTTGATTTGAGTAAAGTGAGAACAGTTAAAGAAGTGAGATTCTAATTTGCTTTTAGAATTAATGGGGTCTTAGACTGGTAGGAAACAAAGGTGTTGAAGGAGATGCAGTCAGGGGCAGGGAGCAAGGATTCCCACCCTCCCCTACATTACTCTCTTTGCCAGGGAGGAACCCTTGTTAATTATGAAATACTCAGAAATCTGCCTCAACTTAAGTGCCCAAGAGCTGAGGATAATGGAACAAAAAACAATTTAAATCACATTATGTAGCAAGGAACTGAATAATGTATCATTGTACTATCTCAGTGCATTCCATTCTTTTAAGGCCACAGATTTGCTCCTGTAACTTCAAATAGCAGAATGAAAACACACTTTGGGGTTACGTTGTTCTCTATGATTCATGAGCTCTCAGCAGTAAACAGAGTGTTTGCTTTAGAGGATTTTTCCTTTTCAATGCCGGCTGCCGATTTATGGTTTGTTTTTTGAAGGGCTTTGAAAATATTGAATCTGCTAAAAATACAGTTATCTCTGAGTTTTGTGAGAAAGTTCAAAGAAATTTTTTCCCAAGAAAACCCAAACTGTATCTCAAAAACAAAACAAAAACAATAGCAGCAAAATTAGTAGTAGTTTTGAAATATCTTATCTCAAGGGCACAACATTGTTGTTATTTTACCTTTTTTGGGTACTATTAAGACCCATGTGAAGAAAAATAACTTTTACTTTGGTACATTTTGTCAAACTCTGATAGTACTTTAAAGTGGAATTATGATAATAATCAATCAGGTATACAGGCCTCACTACAAGGACTCCCACTAGCTGAGAGAAAATGAATATGCCACTCAGATCAGAGAAAAACTATACTTTTGAGTAGAACTGTCTTATCCTCACTGATATAAAACAACTCCCTGAATATGATTAATAACTATCGAAGTTCCTGTATAATCAGGAATTATCGTACCTAAGAGTCATGGGCATTTATAGCCAAAAGGATCCATAAAAATAATTCACTCCCATCTCCTCATTTTTCACAAATGGAGCCATTGAAGCACAGAGAAAATGAAAGACTCACCAAAGGTCATGCTGCTAGAACCAGGATCAAATTCCACACCTCCTAACTTTGGTTGGAGTGAAGTTAAAAAGACATTAATCAGGTTCCATTGCAAGTAATATTGCTGATTAAATGTTCAGAAGAAAGAAAAATGCTGCATAATTTTGTTTGAAATATAATGCATGGTTGAGTTGGCAGAAATGTACAAATAATAAGGAGCAAAAAATGATAAGAAGGCACACATTTTAAAGTGACATGGTGTTTGTCCACCGTATATGCCATTCCTGGGGGCTAAGAACTTGCAATTTAAAGATCCACATACAACATCTGAAGCTTGAGCAGAGTGGGGATTTGGACAGTTGACCCTCATATAAAGCGGCAGCTCGCAAAGGGTGATGACCTCAATAACAGAGTGAAATAACTATCTCCACATGAAGTGGAAGAGTTAGCAAATATCTCAAATTTGGCTGAGTGGCAGAGAAAACACAGGTGTCCCTCAGAAGACCCCTAACATTAAGGTAGGTTGGAACAGCGATGCGTGCTTCTGCTGTGGGAAAATTCCATCTGAAAACTCAGCTCCCGGTGACCAGGGGTCTGCAGAAGCAAGGCCACACACGCTCCAACCACCTTCAATCTAAGCCTTACACCATTCCTGCAAGCGAAGCCAAAGAGCTAGGCAAAGGAGGAAAGAAATCTTCATGAGAGAGACGTGGAGGAGAACAAGGGGGAGAAACACAACCCGGACACCTCAGATGTTGGAAAATCAGATACGGAGTAGGTCCTGCATGTGATGGGTCTGGGTCTGATCATTTTTGTGTTAGAAAAATATATTACACATCTGTCAGAATGGCAGAAACAACAACACAAGAAACCACAGGCGTTGGCGAGGATGTGGAGAAAAAGGAAGACGCATGCACTGTTGATTGGACTGCAAACTCATGGGGCTACTGTGGAAAACAGTATGGAGGATCCAGAAAGTTAAAAATAGAACTACCCTATGATCCAGCAATCATATTACTGGGTATTTACCCAAAGAATACAAAAGCACTGATTCAAAGGACTCCATGCACCCCTATGTTTATAGTAGCATTATTTCCAATAGCGAAATTGTGGAAGCAGCTCAAGTGTCCATTGATTGATGAATGGGGAAAGAAGTGGTATCTCTATATAATGGAATATGATTCAGCCATAAAAATTAATGAAATCTTGCTTTTTGCAACAACATGGATAGACCTAGAGAGTATAATCCTAAGTGAAATAAGTTAGAGAAAGACAAATACCATATGAATTCACTCCTATGTGAAATTTATTTATTTACTTTTTAAAAGATTTTATTTATTTGTTTGTTTGTTTGTTTATTTATTTATTCATGAGACACACACAAAGAAAGAGAGAGAGAGAGGCAGAGACATAGGCAGAGGGAGGAGAAGCAGGCTCCATGCAGGGAGCCCGATGCAGGACTCAATCTTAGGACTCCAGGATCACGCCCTGAGCCGAAGGCAGATGCCCAACTACTGAGCCACGCAGGTGTCCCATGTGTGGAATTTAAGAAGCCAAACAAATGAGCAAAGTGAGGGGGAAGAAAGAGAGAGAGAGACAAATCAAGAAATAGACTCTTAACTATAGAGAAAAAATTGATGGTTACCAGAGGTGAAGAGGGTGGAGGATGGGTTAAATAGGTGATGGGGATTAAGAAGCACACTTGTTTTTTTGTTTTTTTGTTTTAATTTATGATAGTCACACAGAGAGAGAGAGAGAGAGAGAGAGGCAGAGACACAGGCAGAGGGAGAAGCAGGCTCCGTGCACCGGGAGCCTGATGTGGGATTCGATCCCAGGTCTCCAGGATCGCGCCTGGACCAAAGGCAGGCACCAAACCGCTGCGCCACCCAGGGATCCCAAGAAGCACACTTGTGATGAGCACCAGTTGATGTACGGTAGTATTGAATCACTATATTGTACACCTGCATCTAATATAACACTGTATGTTAACTAACTGGAATTAAAATGTTTTAAATGAAAAGATATATACATATAAATATATTTTATATTTCATATATATACATATATAATCATGAATAGCTAGGCAAATATGAAAAAAGATACAAGTAGGACTTGTAGGAATTACAAATATAGTGCTTGAAGTTAAAATTCGATGGATGCAAAGAAATAATGCCAAAATGAAATCAAGAAAAAAAGTCACATTTGCAATAGCAAAAGAAAAAATACTTAGTAATAAATTTAAGGAAACACAGTCTGAAAACTTAAAAGATTGCTTAAAGAAACTAAAGAAGTCCTACATAAGTGGAAAGACATCCCATGTACATGGTTCAGAAGACAACGTTGTTAAGATGGCAATACTCCCCCAAACTGATCTACAGACTCAACACTATTACAGTTATGGCTGGCTTCTTTGTAGGAATTAACAAGAAAAAGAAAAAAATATATATAGAAAAAAATATATATATATAAAGAACAACATTGGAGATATCTCATTTTCTGATTTGACAACATATTAGAAAGCTATGTTAATAAAGATGCTGGGACTGATGTAAGAACGGACACAGAGATCAATGGACTAAAGAGTCTAGAAATAAATCCTTGAATTTACATTTACAAGGATGCCAAAGTTTTTCATAGGGTGCAGGGGGAGAATAGCCTTTCCAACAAATAGTGCTGGAACAACCAAATATCCAAAGCCAAGGGTTGACATTAACCTCTGCTTTATATCACATACAAAAAAAAATCACTCAAAATTGTTTAAAGACATTAATGTAAAAGCTAAAATTATACAAGTCTTAGAATGAAACATAGGTGTAAGTGCTTCATGACCTTAGTTTAGGTAATACTTTCTTACATATGACATTAAAATATAAGTAACCAAAGAAAACAATAAATAAATTGGATAAATTGGAAAAAATAGATCTATTCATCAAAATTATTATTTTATTTTTTGTGCTTCAAAGGATACCACAAACATGAAAAGACAACCTAAAGAGTGGGAAAAAAACATATTTGCTAATCTCTTTTCTGTTAAGGGACATGTATCTAGAATATGTAAAGAATACTCACAACTCGATAATAAAAAGACAAATGACAATGGGCAAAAGACATTTCTTCAAAAGAAGGTGTATGATGGCCAATAAGCATGTGAAAAGATCCTCCACAAAATATATTAGCCATTGCAGGAATGGAAATCAAAACAATGATATACAACTTCATACCCAATATGATAGCTACATACTTTTTAAAAAGGTAGATAATAACAAGTGTTGGTGAGAATGTGGAGAAATTTGGATACTTATACAGTGCTGATGAGATTGCAAAATAATGCGCTTGCTTTGGAAATGAGTTCGGAACTTCCTTAAGATATTAACATACAGTTACCATACAACCTAACAATTCCACTCATTGGTATATAACCAAGAGAAATGAAAACATATACCAAAACTTGTACAAGAATGTTCATAGCAGCATTATTTATAACAGCTAATAAGTGGAAACCCAAATGTTCATCAGCAATGAATGAATAAATAGAATGGGTTATATCCATACAATGGAAAATTATGCAGCACTAAGAGAATGATGTATCGATATACGCTATTACATGGATGACTTTTGCAAGAACATTATGCTAATTGAAGGAAGCTAATAACAGAAGACCATTTTGTATGATTCCATTTCCATGAAATGTTTAGAGTAGGAAAACTTACAGATACAGAATTTAGATTAGCTGTTGCCTAGGAATAGGTAGCGGTGGAGAGATTGGCGGAAATAGGAAATGATCCCTAATGGGTTTGGGTTTAGTTTGGGGAATGAAGAAAATATTTTAAAATTGATGGTGGTGGTGGTTGCAAACTCTGATTATACAAAAATCCGATTGGACTGTGCACTTTAGGTGAATTTTATGGTATACAATTTATTTATTGATAAAGTTGTTTTAAAAATCCAAAGGATGTAGAAAAGCAAAGAAGATCAAGCTCCAGGCAAGATGAAGGAAGCACATACCACACTCCTGCACTACAATGCAACTAGAACAACTGGACAAATGCATGAAGAATCTATTTGAGAACCCCACAATGTAAAGAGTACCAGGCAGATTGGAGAAAAAAACACCTGAATTCAAGGACTGACCAAACTGACAGTTAGTTTGTAACTTTTTTCCTCTGGTACCTTCCAGCCTGAGCACAGTGCACCATGAAACTCAGAATTGGGAACAGGGGTTCAGATAGAGAATGTCAGGAGAAAGCTTCTACTTCTGTTTCAGGGAGCAGAAGGAGTACAGACATATACATTTCTTTTCCTTCACTTCATTCAATCACGCTGACATCCCAAAATGACAATGAAGTGGCATACCTCTGGGATTGATGGGGATAGAACTGCAAGGGCTTTGAAGATAGAGCTGACATTGGAACTCACCCCTCAGGAGGCAGGTTGAACCTTGTGACCTGAACCTAACCAGGTCAACTGCCTACTAAAGCAAAAATGTCCACAGTCTCTGTAGGATTTAAATGAGACCCAAGGTCTCATAAGATAATAACCAGGATACAACCTATAATTGCTTGGTATGTGAAGAACCAGGACAATGTAAACTTTCACAGGAAAGGAGAATCAACAGATGCCAATCCTGGGGTGATGCAGATGTTGGAAGGATGTGACAAGGACCTGAGCAGCTACTAAGCAAATACTCCAGCCAGGAATTATGAACATTCTAGAAACAAATGGAAACAGAAAGTCTCAGTCAAGAACCAAGTCAAAATCTTTAAACTGAAAAAATAACTAAGATCAGGAACAAGGCAAGGATGTCCACTCTTGTCATTCAGAATGACCATGATACTAGAAGTCTGCCAGTGCAATGAGACAAGATATGGGTGGGTAGATAGATAGATACATACATACATAGAATATTGATGAGAAATGAAGAAATAAAATCATCCCTAATTTCAGAAAGCCTGATTACCTACATAAACAAAACAAACCCCTCAATGAATACATAAAAACACTTCTAATACTAATATGGGAGATCAAAAAGTCACACAATAGGATACAAGGTCAATACACATAACTGAATCATATTTCTGTATCTTAGCAATATGTTGAAAACTTTTTTAAAGTACCATTCACAATAGCTCCAAAAAGCAAAAAAGAAAAATTTAGCTGTTGAGCTAGCAAAACTGACAGAGAATCTGCTTGCTGGACACCACAAAACATTAGATAAATATGACTTCGTCCTAGAAGATATACACCTAAAAATATATTCAGCCTCGTTAATGACTAGGGACATGCGAATTAAAATGAAAATGAAGTCCCATCACACACCTACTAGAAGGGCTATCGTTAAAGACAACAGACAGCACCAAGTACTGACAAGGATGTAGAAGAACTGGAACTCTCTACATTGCTGAGAACCATGCAAAATTTTGCAGCCGGTTTGGAAAACAAGTTGGTAGGTTTTTTAAAAAATTCAACATACACTTAATATACAACCCAGCAATGCCAAGTGAAATGTTGGAAAGCACTGTTCTAGATGACCTATGCAAATATGCAATCAAACAGCCGGATGCTCCCTGGTGAGGGCAGGTAACCAAGAAGGGCTTCAGTCTCAACTATGTATGTAGGCTAGCTTCCCAACTCATTTTAGTTGAGTCATTTTCTTTCCAGAGATGACTCTATGCTATAATGATGATGTGAACATTGGGAATTTTTTATTATTGTGCTTTTTATAAATGATCCTATCATGTTTCCAGTCTACCATTCCATTTCTTGTCAGTGCCACTTACCTGAACACTTCTAGGTGAACAGATTAAGCCATTTCTACACCTGAAAAATTGAGAACTGGTCTACAGGGACTGACAGCCAGGTATCCGGTACTAACTCATTGGTCTCCAAGGTCACGATGAATGCAGAGCTCTTTAATCCATTGTGTCTGGGGCAGATGAACTTTCCTGGATACCATGAAATATTTATGATTTTTAAAAAAGAGAGAGACCTCATATTTTGAAGCAGAGGAGATTGCGGGGAGACCTTTGGAGGAGTTGCTAGGGCCCACAGAGATTTAAAAACAGAAACCGTTGATGCATTGTTTTGTTTGGAACTGTGAATTACATTGAGAAGGATTTTTCCTTATCATTTATTCTCCCTGGGTTTCAGTTTCCTTATCTGTCTTTTGGGTTCAAAGTATAATCCCACTGAGGTCTGTCCAACTGTAATGAGTTTAATGGATGGACCGACATACCAGTCACCTTTCTCGAAGGTCGGAATCTCAGTGCGCTGATTTCCCAGCTCTAGGAGATTGCCTGTGCTTGCACCACGTACCCAGGGAGGCCTTGGCTCCTCCCACAGCAGTTCTGAGACTTTCACCTGAGGATCATTCAAGGTCCCTGTGTACAATGCAGATTCCACAGCTGCTCTGCCAGATATTTTGATTTTGTAAGTCTTGAGTTGAACCCAAGAAATTGCAGTTTAAATAAACATTCCAGGTCATTCTGATGCAGATGATCTGTTCAAAATACACTAAACTGTCAAGGTTAATAAAACCACAGACTGACTGTATTAATATATTGCTGAAGAGCCACTGTACCACTTCACTGGGTCCTTTGGCGAAAAACAAACAAAGCAAATTTCTATCCAAGGAATTTGAAATCTAAGTTGTTTTTGAAAAAGAGTATTAGGGGAAGAGGCTAAATAAAGAAAAGAAACTTCTCTCTACATGGATTTCCCTAAATTTTTTTTAAGGTTTATTTACTTATTTTAGACAGAGAGAGGGAGAGAGAGAGAGAGAGCATGAGCGTGCGGAAGGTGCAGAAAGAGAAGAAAAAGTCTCAAGCAGACTCCCCGCTGACCGCAGAGTAGGGCTTGGTCCCATAACCCTGAGAGGGTGATCTGAGTCTAAACCAAGGGTTGGAGGCTTAATAGACTGTGCCACACGGATGCCCCTTTCCTTCCCTTCCCTACCTTGTTTAATTTTCTATAAGGGTTTTCCCCAACTAGAAGATGTGTGTGCTCTGTTTGATAAGATCCAGATGTTATTCCTATATGTTGTTGTGGAGATGAGATGAAAAGCAGGAGTAGTCATGAAAATGCCAGAAAACATGACATGATCCAAAGGAGAGAGAGAAATTAGAGAGAAAATAGTAGGTTTAATGTGAGCCTAATCCAGAAATTAGAGAGATTTCCACCGTGTGAGTGGAAATAGATCGGCTCATTCTGAATTCAGACATTGTAATTTATCTTGAGATGAAATGTCAGGAGGCAATGGCCATGTCGTGGAAGTGGAATGGGGACAAATCCACTGGGTACAAGTCTGCCTCTGACATTTGCCGACTATGTAGTGTGGGGCGAATTCCCCAACCTTTGTGAGCTTCGTTTTTCTCAGCCCTAAAATGGCAGCAACGTGATTCATATTGTGATTTTGTTATAAAAATTAAGAGATAACACATACAAAATCCATTGTAAAATTGAAAGCTTATCAGAATTAGGAAAAAAAGTTAGGAAATTATTTATATGAGGTAATTTGTGGTTTACCCCAGATGAAATAATAAGATTATATTTCTTTATATAAACTTGAAATCACAAGTTCTTGAACCTATGAGGAGAATGGTTTTGCTCCACGTAAACCTGAGACTTTAGACACAAACAAGAGAATAAATAAAATGGGAACCCTCAAGAAATGGGCTTTCGTTATTGTTTGGGGAAAATCTTTGAAAATTTCTCTTGGAAGCAATACAAGAGGCATCCCCCCAAAATCACACTTATTATGTTACTAAGTGAGTGCCAAGAGTTTCTGAAAAGCAATCAAAGACACGCATTCAGAGTCCACTGAGCCAAAGAGGCTTGGGTTTAATTTAATGAGTTTAATGAATGGTCCTACATCCCAGTCACCTTTCTTAGAAAGCCTGAATCTCAGTACAGAGATTTCTAAGTGCTTATTCTGTAGAACACTATTTCTATCTGACCTCAGGATGTCTTCATTTTATGAAGCTTTTTATAGCTATCATTGAATATATTGTCTGACTAGCATTTTTATTATTGAGAGAAAAGCTTTTGGTCTATGATTCATTCAGACAACTCCTGACACTTCAGCATAGAATTAACTACAAAAAAATATACATAAGCATGCCGGTGCTACAGAGCCCGATTTCAATACTGACGTGTGAGGATGCAAAGGTTCAGATCCAGTGAAAAGATCAAGGGATTCAGGAATAGACATGGGTGCACATGAGAGAATGTACAAGGGTGTGCTTGGGACAGGGTAGGTGATAGATGGAATATCCACAAGTCACACCTCTTTCCTGGAGTAATTAGTAATTAAACCCCTTTCAATATCAGAAGCAATTTTGCAATAAATTATGGGTCACTTTAGTGATAGATCAAGTTGGAATTGTGATTTTCCTCTGTCTGCTGTGATAAAATACAATTCGCTGAGTCTTCCCTAACCTAACTGGTTTTTTCACCCTTGGTTTCTGGCCCTTTTTGGATTTTGAGTGCACACAATTCAACCCATGCCAATTGGCAACAAAATGTTTTAAATTTTTTTTTTTAGAATCCACACACTACACTCTTTAACATGAGCTCTGAGTGATGATAGTTTGAGCTTTAGAAAGTTAGTGAGGCTTTTTTTCCTTTTTTTTTTTTTTTTTTTTTTTTTTTTTTTTAATTTTTTTTTTAATTGGTGTTCAATTTACTAACATACAGAATAACACCCAGTGCCCGTCACCCATTCACTCCCACCCCCCGCCCTCCTCCCCTTCCACCACCCCTAGTTCGTTTCCCAGAGTTAGCAGTCTTTACGTTCTGTCTCCCTTTCTGATCCTTTTTTTTTTTTTTTTTTTTTTTTTTTTTTGTTTGTTTGTTTTGGGTCGACAAAAGCTATCAAATAGTTTCATTTTTATTAAAATCTAGTGGCAAATAGAGATCACACCAAGGGGAAATAAGATACACTTTTAATTAACAATTTTCATTTCTACTAATTATAGGTCTATCAGTGTCATTCTAATTTAAACCAGCAATCCCTCCTCGCTAATGATTTCTTAATGATACTGAAACCATGAGGCTGTGTCAATACTTTAGGTCTGCGTCTGCTCCTCAGGGCCACATCTACTGTGCCCTGGATGCATCTGGGGTGAGGGTGTGGGGGTGCCGAGGGTTCATGTGGAGGGCAACAGACAGCCCAGGAAACCCAGAAGAGTGGGAGTTTGAAACCATAAGTAAGTAGAATATGGTCAGGTTTTTGAAATTGCATGTGCATCTTATTAATTTGAATGTCTTTCAAGTCTTTAGTTCTAGTCCTTATTATCATTCATCTTTATTTAAAAAGTTTTTGAGCACCCAACACTCTGTGAAAGCATATATGTATTTTAAAGATTTTATTTATTTATTCATGAGGGACACAGAAAGGCAGAGACACAGAGGGAGAGAGCCTGCTTCTCCCCTGCAGGGAGCCCAATGTGGGACTCGATCCCAGGACCCCGAGATCATGCTCTGAGCCAAAGGCAGATGCTCAACCACTGAGCCATCCAGGTGCCCCAAAATATATTTTTAGTAAAAATTTGTAAGACAGAAAATTTAAAAATGAATAAAAACAGCTTACTCATATTTTCCTCTTGCCCTCATTGTTCTGTCACACACATTATGGAGGAGCAGATGCCCCATTTTGGAGACCCTTGCCTCAGATGCCTTTTGACATTCGTCCAGCTGTGGATCTGGATCTGGATTACACATCTGGAAGGATGTACAAGTCACTCGTTGGGAGGGAGAAGTGTGTATGCAGATTTTCTCAATGTTCTTTCAGCTTTCTCCAGACCAATAGACTCCAAGGGTGGATGGGACGCATGTTTCCTGGCTGCTGGTGGTCATCCCATGTTCCCTTACTTTTGAAAACACATTCTTAAGCATGGCTGTCCTCTGTCACAAAGGAAGACATGATTTTTATTTTCCAAGGCTATCTGTTATACAAACATCCTTGAAAAGGTACTCAGTGCACTGCTCATAAGAAACACCAGAGATCCATGGAGAATTGTCTCCCTGCATAATGTTTATGGCATTTATTTCTGAAGAATAATGATAATTTCTGGTTAGTCTTATTTTTATATGTAAATGGATCCAAAGTTTACCCCAGTTCTTTTAATTTTTACTCCCCCCCCCTTTTTTTTAACTTTATTTCTTGTTTGGATAGATTTCATTATTAGGTAGTATTTTTTTTATGTGTTTACTTGTTTTTGTTTATATGTGTTATTTTGTTTTTATTTTTATAAAGAGCCCATAGAAACCATATTTCTTGATCTCTTTCACATTTAGGAACATCTACTATTTTTTGCTTTCCTGATGAGTTGACTATGTATGGTATTCTTAGACCACGCTTTCTTTCCTTCAGATCTTTACATTCTCCAGTAAATGTCATGAAGAAGTCTGAAGTTCACCATTTAGCACCTGCCATAGTAAAAATGGATTTGGGTTAAAAAAAAAAATCAGTGAATATTTAAAATGACAGAGGAGGGGTGCCTGGGTGGCTAACTCAGTTAAGCAGCTGCCTTCAGCTCAGGTCATGATCTCAGGGTCCTAGGATGGAGTCCTGCGTGGGGCTCCTGCTCAGCGGGGACTCAGCTTCTCCCTCTCCCTCTCCCCCTGCTTGTAAGCTATCTCTCTTTCTCAAATAAATAAATAAAATCTTAAATATAAAATAAAATGGCAGGGGAATATTTGATGAGGAACAGAACATTTACACACAGAGAAGTTAAATGTTCTGGTTCCCTCCAAACACCGCCCCCTCTTCCTGACTCTTCACCTTGTGATATTAACCAGAAAGGTCTAAAGAGAAAACTCCAGGTATTTATGGAGTCTTTTCCTGCAGACTCTGGTCCTCCCACACTGTGCTGCCAGGCCAGGCTTCATTTCTCACCTACTGCCTTTAGGATCCCGTTTTACATATCAAAGGACTGGGCTCTACCAAGATTCCAGGGAAATTTAAAAGGACAAAATAAAATGGTATTCTAAAGTTATTAGTTGGGGACAAACAGGAACTACAAGAAAGTCACACAAATACAAATAAGGTCTAAAAAAGGCCCTGAAGAATGTTGTCAGGGGGATCCCTGGGTGGCTCAGCAGTTTAGCGCGTGCCTTCGGCCCAGGGCGCCATCCTGGAGACCTGGGATCCAGTCCCACCACGAGTCCCACCATGAGTCCCACGAGTCCCACGTCAGGCTCCCTGCATGGAGCCTGCTTCTCCCTCTGCCTGTGTCTCTGTTTCTCATGAATAAATAAATAAAATCTAAAAAAAAAAAAAAAAAAAAAAAGAATGTTGTCAGATTCCAGATGATTCTGACTTTTTTTTTTAACCTGTTGTTCTAGTTCATCCATTTCCATATGAAAATATGACCTCCTCGTGACTACGGTTAGTAAGCCTCTATAGCATCAGACCTGCACCTTTATTTTTAGCCTAATTAAAGATAAACTTTCTACTTCCAAAAATGGAACTAAGCACGGACTTCTTCTTTTTTAAAATCATGAATGAATCATTTACAATGAGAAGTTGACTCACAAGGCATGTGTGAAACCAAAGTGAGTGTGGAGGCTGCCTCCCATTCTCCCTATGCCTTGTGGGGTGGTGGGGGAGCCAGGTTTCATTTCTTATCACTCAGGCCAGAAGGGCATACAATGACAGTAGTGACACAGGGGTTCTGCTAGGAGTTTGTGGGGCCCAAGATTGAGTTTCTGTGTGTCCGATCTAGGTCACGTTACCCCCATGGGCTCCCAGGAGCCGCCACAATGTGGACCAGTGCTCATCCTGCTCCCTCAGGCTTCTCCAAGGAGGGAGAGAGAGAATGGCCTTAGGGCCGTCCCTTTTATGAGACTAGCCAGGGGTGTGTCTGTTCTCATTGAGAGCAACCCAACCAGGAACTGCATTATATCCAAGAAACTGGTAAACAAGACACTTTCTCCTTGACCAAACATGAATCAGGCTCCTCTGAACTCTCTTCTCAAGTAAGCCCTGACCTCAGGCTCAGTCATCTTAGCAAGAACTCTGCTGAATTAGTTTGGTGAAAACCCTCCACTTTCCAAATCTTATCACCTTGGACTTCCCAGTAAGAATCCCCCTATGTGGTGCAGTCAGTTAAGCATTCGTCTCAGTTCAGGCTGTGATCTCAGCATCATGATCTTAGGGTCGTGAGACTTCAAATATAATGGAAGTGGGGTGGTCTTGTCTAAAGGGGAATCTTTCTCAAGATTTCATCAATGCATCCTTTTGTGGTTTTGCTGTTTCACTGGTGAATGTTTTCAGCATTGTGGGAAATAATTTATTTTTAAAATGTAGTTGTGATTTTTAAGATTTTAAGGAAGGAAACCTCAACAGATAGGGTCATTTCTTGACTTAAGATGTTACATTTCATTATGGCAGGAGATGTGTCATTGGGTGTATTGTCATGAGCTCTGTAAACAGTGTGATACTATAATATATCTAGCAAGTGAAGGGTCTTCAGGTTTATGGTGTTGAAATGCTGAGTGTTGGTTTGTGGATAGAAGCAGAAATGCCCATGCCATGTGTCTCTGTTTGTGAGATAGTAATCTGATAACCATGAGGTTGTATTATTGCAAATAATATCATTAAGTGCATTATTACTAGATGAGGGTATGTAATGTTAGAAAACAAAATGCAACTGAGTAAATTTTAAAGATATTGTTGGCTTCATTCAACAATTAATGAATTAGGTAGCATTCAATCTAGCAGATAGAAAGGAGCTCTTAGGACCTGTCCAAAATGAAAAAGAGCAGGGATAAGGAAGTTGTAGTAGGCATAACAGTAGGCTGGATACTACAAGGTTACCTGAGGGGATGGCAGGAATCTATCCAGCAGTTTATCTAACTAATGCTGATCAGGTAATTCCTGATCGACTGGTTTAAGAGTCCATTTTGGGGAGAATTGAATTTGTAACAAACTCTTGTTTTGGGAACATGAGGCTGAGCATAAATGACTCCATATTGAGTCTATGGTCTGGATTTTAACAGTAATATGGCATGCAGCATTAGGGTCCCAGCACATATCTACTTAGGGTTCTGGGTTCTGTGCTTTTTGTTTCTTGTAAAGATACAAGTAAAGGTTCTCATTTTGTAGATACAAAGAATAGGGATGACTGACACCAACTTTCAACATGCCCCATAGCTCCTAGTTTTAGGCTAATGTTTGGATTCAATTATTTTCATTTAATTCAATCAATTAAAACGTCTCTCTGCTGCCTGCTGCCACTTGTTTCCATTCTTTTCAAAGGATTCTGTCTTCATTTCTAAATGTTGTGTCCAGACAAGCTGGAAAGAAGAAGAGGCCAGGATGACTCCTAACACAGACATGTGTTTTAGCTCTAACAGAGAAAAAGCCAGATCTGAATGTCCACAATAGCCAAACTGTGGAAGGAGCCACGATGTCTTTTGACAGATGAATGGATAAAGATGTGGTCCATATATACAATGGAATATTACTCAGCCATCAGAAGGGATGAATACCCACCATTTACTTTAATGTGGATGGAACTGGAGAGTATTATGATGAGTGAAATACATCAATCAGAGAAAGACAATTATATGGTCTCACTCATGTGAAATATAAGAAATAGTTAAAGGGACCATAAGGGAAAGGAGGGAAACTGAGTGGGGAAAAATTAGAGAGGAATACAAACCATGAGAGACTCCTAACTCTGGGAAATAAACAAAGGGTTGCAGAAGGGTAGGGGGTGGCAGATGGGGTAACTGAGTGATGGGCACTGAGGAGGGCACTGGGTGTTATATGTTGTCAAATTGAATTTAAATATTTTTTAAAAGAATAAAAAAAAAAAAAAAAGAAGCCAGGTCTGGCTGCCTGTACTATTGGAATGCAGATGCCTAACAGCAACACCAAATATTAAACCCAAAGGAACAAGGAGCATATACTTTCCAGACTAAATAACCTCCTCCTTGAAACTATCCACTCAACTTGGTAACCTCTGTTCCTCAGGGCAATTGGTGGTAACTTTTTTTTAAAGATTTTTTTTTTTTTTTTAAGTAATTTCTACAACCAGCGATGTGTGGCTCAAATTTACAACCCTGACATCAAGAGTTGCATGCTCTACCAACTGAGGCAGCCAGGTGCCCCCACTTGTTGATAACTTTAAGCTATTTAAATCAAGGATATTTCTTAACATGATCTCTTATGTATAGACTTAAACAGAAACTATTTTATGTATAAACTATATTATCTTCCTTATCCTTTTGCTATATTTGTTTTCCTTTCATTTTTTATTTAGTATTTTATTTTTAAATCCTTTGTTTTAATGTCAAGTTGGTATAAAAAAGAACAATTTCCAAATAAAACCTACATATCCTTAGCTCCCCGACACCCTGTCCAGATCCTAAAATAATCTTCCAGCTCCATCTGTTGACCCTAAAGAAGTCTCTATAGGAAAGATATCCAGCCCCAAACCCAAGTCATTGTTCCTGCAAAGCTCCACATAGTGGCAAGCCCTGTCCCTAGAGGCTGAAATCTGTCAGAACTCAGTGGCTAGATAAATCTCAAGGACGACTGGGAAGAGGGCTGTGTCAATAAGCACCTGTCTAGGACAGCAGGCAGATTGTACCTTGTCCTATTGACCACAGAGCCCCACAGGGTGTTTCATGGAAGAAAAGGCCCTTCGAGAACTGCAGCACAGAGGTATGGAAGGGCCAGCCTTTTGTCAGAGAATTCCCCACAAATGCACAAATGCGTATGCACCCCTTGGTGGTGGGGGCTGGCTACAGGAAAGAGTAGATGATAATGTGTACTAGGTGGAATGATGGGGGTCACATCCCAAATTAATTAATTAATTAATTAATTAATTAATTTATTTATTTATTTATTTATTTATTTATTTATAGAGGCACACACACACACACAGAGAGAGGGAGAGAGAAAGGCAGAGACACAGGCAGAGGGAGAAGCAGGCACTATGCAGAGAGCCTGACGTGGGACTGGATCCAGGGTCTCCAGGATCACGCCCTGGGCTGCAGGCGGCGCTAAACCGCTGGGCCACTGGGCCTGCCCACATTCCAAATTCTTGAGATGAAGTGTAGCTCTTCAAATTCTACTTGCTTTGCCTGGGATAGGTGGGTACATCGTTCTGATTATTACTGAAAATATGCTCCCCCTTTATCAGCAAGGATGCATAGCCCTTTTTTAGGCTGTGTTAGGATCTTATTTAAGATGATTTTAAGGAGAGGGAGGAGCATCTGGGTGACTCAGTGGGTTAAGTGTCTGCCTTCTTCTCAGGTCATGATCCCATGGTCCTGGGATGGAGTCTAGCAACAGGCTCCCTGCTCAGCAGAGTCTGCTTCCCCTCTACCCCTCCCCTCTGTTTGTGATCTCTCTCTCTCTCTCTCTCTCTCATGCTCTCTTTCTCTCTCAAATTAGTAATAATAATAATAATAATAATAATAATAATAAACGATTCCTATGACTCTAAGAAACTGTTCTGCCCATAGGCCAAGAGATAGATTGAAGTCCCAGTTTTAACTGCTAGATATAGAAGAAAAACATAATTCCTGCAAGGTAAGTCCTTGATTTGGAGTTGGGAGAGAGGGGATTAGGCAAGCTAAGAGATCTGCTCCAGCTCAATTTGTCTACTCTAAGTATTCTTTACAACCCACAAAGCTATTGTATTAAAAGAGATAAACATCCTGGTGTGTTTTAAGCCACTAACTCACAGGATTATTCTGAAGTGGCAGAAAAAAAGAATATATACAGAAGGCCAGGACTGGGGAGAGTGGTATACTTTCCAGACTAAAAATTTTACACATCTTTTTGGGGAAAAATTGCTTTTGGGGTGATTTTTTTTCTGGCACAAAATTATCCAAGAGGTGGTGAATTAGTTGAGGAGCCTCATTATATCCTACTACCCAAAGGCAAAATTTCCACATCAGAGATTCTTCTTTAAAGACTCTCCTTTTGGGGAGTGTAATAATTTGGCTAAATTTCACTTCATCCGAAATTTTTGAGGCCCTGAAATATACAAAAGAAGCTTATTCAGTAGGAAACACTGAGTCCATCCTCCTCTTTCCATTTATTATTTTATTTTAAATAAGGACTACTTATGAGTTGGCTTAAGTATAATCCTGTGTCTGGTTCCACAAAAATGCATGTAAGCATCCTGATAGCCTAGATCTCGCTGTGAACAGCATGGGTTCAAAATTTGGCATGTCTGCAATTATTCAAACATCATCTTTCATTAGTTACTGATAAATTAGGCAGGATGACAAAATTTTGAACTAATTTCTCCAAGAGATGGATGGTGAGTGTCCACTGCACAAGTGGTTTGAAAGTCTGGCCTGCAGTTTCTAGGGCTTTTGCAGCCTGCCTCTGCATCAGGGAACTACTTAAAAGAACTACTTAAAAATCAGGTATACCTCAGATTGCATGGACCTCAGATACCTGTGTATTTTTTAAAAGTCAGAAAGGCAATTCTATTCATCTTTAGGGTTTAGAAACTATTGTTGTAATAAAAGGGCTTGCTAATTATTGTATCTGGCTAAAGAGATGAGCCCATGTTTTGTTTTCAGCAGAGATCATAGATCACACATGACATTTATCATAAATCCTACATGATTTGACAAGTGTGTCATGGACCAGAGAAAAAGCTTAAATAATTTCCCTGGGGTTATAAATATGTGAACAGCAAAGCCGTAACCAGAATTCACAGTCTCTGAATTGCTATTCCGTTTTATGAGTGAGATCTGCTGTCATTCTTCATCCCGTCTCTGATATAGTCAAGTGAAATGAAGGCAAAGAAAAACAAAGAAACTTCTGGATATCTTTTTAGTCACTTTTGGTAAGTTTTAGGGTATAAGAGTCCTGAACATGATGAATGAAAACAATTAGACTGAATTAAAGATAATTACAGAACAGAGGCCTAAAATCTGAAGAGACACCAAAGCTTGATAATCAAGCCAAAAAACACACAAGTTAAGTCTAATGACTGGATACAAATACTAGCCCAGGAACAAAATAGTAACGGGTGTGTCCAGAAGGATAATGTCAAGGAAGGATGTTCACAAGTTAAGCAAATGCAGTTCTGTTTGAAAAAAAGAATGACCATATTCTGTCTATTGCATGGCTAGCTAACGCACTAACACTTGGCCATTGGATACACATACACATTTATGCTTATGCATATGTCGTCTATATACACAGAGAATCTGGTAGGGTCAGGGCAAAACTATTTTACTTTTTTTGTGTGTGTGGAAGAAAATTGAAGTTTATAGAAATGCTTTTGCAGTCGGTGGTGAGGAGCACAGAGCCAGTATTGCTGACCGTTGGTTTGAGGGTTGGGGGTCTTGATCGAAGAGAAATTAAAGCCCCAGTATTCGTAAGTCCAAAGAACAGTCTGAAGAATGTATGGGTGGCAAAACATCTATCTGATCCAGGGTGAAAACTCTGCCTCTGGGTGCTACCAACATGCCAGAGGAGCAGGAGAGATTGTCTGAAGCAATAGTAAAGTGAGAGTAGTAGAGTCTTCAGGGACTTGCATCTTCCAATCACACTCTGGAGTCTTGGGATCCAGGATCAGTCCAGGAGGGCTGGAGAGGAGGGTAGAGCTGTCCCTGAGCTGACCAGCCTTGACTGTCTCCCTAGGGTGGAGGAATGGGGAAGTAACTGTGAGCTTTGGCCTCCTCCCAGCTAGAGCCCCAGGAGGTGCTAGTGGGAGCGGGGAAGATGAGGGGTTGAAGTGGGTGTGCTCCAGGGCTAGGAGAGGCCCCTAAGGACGCCTGGGTGGCTCAGCCGTTGAGCATCTGCCTTGGCTCAGGGCGTGATCTCAGAGTCCCAGGATCAGGTCCCATATCAGGCTCCCTGCATGGAGCCTGTTTTTCCCTCTGCCTATGTCCCTGCCTCTCTCTCTCTCTCTCTCTCTCTCATGAGTAAATAAATAAAATTATAAAAAAAAAAATGAGACCCCTAAACTCTCTGGCAAGTCTAAATGTAAAGAAAGAGAAACTCCTCCCATTCCAAACCTTGCCTTTTAGAATGGCTAAAATTAACAACACAGGAAACAACACGGTTTGGTGGGGATGCAGAGAGGTGAATCCCCTTAGGGGTGGTGGGAATGCAAGCTGGTGGAGCCACTCTGGAAAACAGTATGGAGTTTCCTCAGGAAGTTAAAAACAGAGCTACCCTATGACCCAGCAACTGCAGTACAAGGTATTTACCCAAAGAACACAAGAATACTCTTTTCAGAGGGATACATTTACCCTGATGTTTATAGCCAACAACAGCCAACTTATGGAAAGAACCCAAGTGTCCATCGTCTGATGGCTGGATAAAGAGGGAGAGGTGTATATATATATATATATGGACACACACACACACGATGAAATATTACTCAGCCATCAGAAAGGATGAAATCTTGTCATTTACAATGGTGTGGAGAGTATACGATGCTACATGAAATAAGTCAGTCCGAGAAAGACAAATACCATATATCACTCGTATGTGGAATTTAAGACACAGAACAGATGAACATAGAGGGGAAAAAAGAAAAAAGAGAGGGAAACCATAAAACAGACTCTTACCTAGAGAACACACTGAGGGGTGCTGGAGGGGAGGTGGAAGGGGCGGGTAACTGGGCCATGGGCATTAAGGAGGTCATATGATGTGACGAGCACTGGGTGTTGTAAGTGAGGAGTCACTGAATGCTACTGAAACTAATATCGCGCTGTATGTCAACTAACTGTATTTTAAATAAAAATTTGAAAAAGGGAGAGAGAAAAAAAGAAAAGAAAGAGACTTACTACCAAGGAGTAAGGATGTCTGTGGAGGGCGAAGTGGGGAGGAGGCCGGGTTCACAGAGGAGAAGCATTTGAGCAGGTCTGGGACCGGGAGGGGTGCAGAGGCCAAGGGTGCTGGGGGGGGGGGGGCAGGCGTGGCAGGTGCGGGGGCGGCCGCTGGGGATGTGCCGAGAGGGGACTACAGGTATTTTAGTGCTATTGTAGGCATCGTGGGGCCCATG
Organism: Canis lupus familiaris; assembly: GCF_011100685.1. Taxonomy (NCBI): domain Eukaryota; kingdom Metazoa; phylum Chordata; class Mammalia; order Carnivora; family Canidae; genus Canis; species Canis lupus. The sequence goes on along the minus strand of NC_049222.1, from coordinate 38,723,907 downwards.
TAAGCAGCAGCAGGTTTACACTCAAGGACTAATCCCTGCTCCAAGGACTTGTTCTTTCTTATCAAGTACTCACTCCCGGGTAGTCGACGTGTGGTTGGGATCGCCCCGGGAACCGAGGCCTGTTAGACATGCGGGGGATGGGCCCCTACCCCCCAAATCTGCTGGGTTACCACCGCGGGATGGGGCCCCGCAGTCCCGTCTTATATGTAGGGGTGACTACATTTAGACAAGGCCATCAAACCACCCATGAAGGGCTCCATCTCACAACCCTGAGATCACCACCTCAGCTAAAGCCAAGAGTCAGATGCACAGATGTTCATGCTTTATTCCTCTTAAAGCCTATTAAGGCTGCAGCCCTTACCAAAACCTTGGCTATAATCTCATGAGAGACATTGAGCTAGATTCGGTGCATCGGTTAACTTGAACTCGGCATCTATATATGTAGTCCCGTCTTAACACGCCCCCGGGGACTCTGAGGTCGGCCTAACACTTGAGAGCCACTGGTTTACCCTAAGGCCCTTATTCCCAAATACTGGCCTGTGGTTTGACCCACTAGACTCACCTGGAATCCACAGAAGGCACATTCTTGATCCACACCACAGAGAATCTGTAGCTCTGAAGGTTAGAGCTGAACGATTCAGACTTTTAAAAAATTTCCCAGTGATTCTGTCATTCATCAAGGTTTAGAAGAGATTATCTTTCTGAGACACTGAGGTCAAAATGAATTGAAAGATTTGGCCTCATTATAGAAGGGCTCGTTTAGCAAGTTGTGGAGATAGCATAGAGCCAGTCTAAGAATACAGATTTAGGAGTCAGAGAGACTTGGGCCAAGTCCCAGGATCAGAGGCACCTGCTTCACTCAGTGGAGCGTGCAACTCTTGATCTTTGGGTCGAGAGTTCAAGACCCACGTGGGAAGAATTTACTTAATAAAAATTAAAAGAATTCCCAGAATTATTCTAACTAACTCTAAGCATTCTTATCTATAAAGTGGAAATAAAAATTACCAAGGCATTGTTATAAAGATTAATTGAGGTAATGCATCTAAAGCTCTTAGTAAAAAATAAAAATAAAAATATAAAGCTCTTAGTAAGTGCTCGGCACGTTGTGGTGTTAACTGTTATTATAGTAATCTAATACTATTCTTTTGAAATGAGACTGGATGGGATGGGTGGGGTGAAATTAAGGAAGACTTTGAAAGCTAGATGGAGGTTGTATTAGTGAGGGTTCTCCAGAGAAACAGAACCAATAAGACATATTTTTATATAAATGTATATAAACATATACAAAGAGATTCATTATAAGGAATTGGCTCACGTGATTATGGAGGTTGAGAAGTCCTAAAATCCGAAGTTGGCAAAGCTGGTGGCCCAGGAGAGCTGGTGATATGGTTCCAGTCCTCATCAGAAGTTCTGAAACCCAGGAGAATCAACGGTGTAAATTCTAGTCCAAGTCTGAAAGTATGAGAACCACGAGAGAGCTGATGGTTTAAATTCCAGTCTGAGGACAGAAGATAGTTGTTTCAGCTCAAACAGGCAGGCAAAATTCTCTCTTCTTCAGTTTTCATTGAGCTCAGATTTGCAGTTAATCTGAGGCCCACCCACTCTAGGGAAGGCAACCTCCTTCATTCTACCAATTCAAATGTTAATCTCATCCAGAAACACCCTCATTGACACACCGGGACCGTCCCATGGTCCAGGGGAATTGACACAGAAAATTAACCATCGAAGAGAGGCATCTGATGTGAGCCACTGGATATTTGGGGCAGCTGAGTGACGTAATGGAATCATGGCCAAGAAAGAGGTTGAATTAGTTAAAAACAAAAACCTCAAAAGTTAGCGTGAGTGCAGTTATACTTTATATTCATTAAAAAACAAACTATTAAGAATAAAATTAATCATGCATTATAGTGAGCAGAAGGGAAACACAGGATTTGACAAGAATTGTGTGGGACTGTCGTCATAATAGCGGCAAAGTACAATTTGTGCATTTTGCTCTTCGACAGCTCCTTTAGGAAGAAGCCCATCAATCAACAGACGGAATGCGGGATGTCAGCAGGACGGGGGCTCAGCGAGAGATTGGAGGGTCCAACAGTTCACAGGAGACGTAAGAATGGGGGAGAGGCTCAGTCAGGTGCTAAAATGCATCTAATAAAGGAAATATTTTTAAAGGAGCAGATGTCATCCCTGAAGATAAATGCAGATTGTGTACTTTAATGGAAAGAGGATTATAGAATACATCTGTCTTCATTTGTTATCTGGACTTAGTGAAACACTTTTCACTATCATTGGTGCTACAGAAATAGTTTTTGTGCCTTAATGTGCACTAAGTACATTGAATTCAAATAGCAGTTAGCTTTGGGGGATAGTTAAAGAATTTAGGAATTTCTCTTTTCCCAAAAAGAAATACGTATTTACGCATTTATAAAAACTAGGTCCCTGAGTGGTGACCTGGAATGGCCATAGTCGCCCAGCTAGACAGTGACAGAATAAATCCTTGGTCTCTGATTCTGACTCGTTTTCTCTTTCTACTCTATCTTTAGTAAGACCTTGGAAATCTAGTAAGTACTCTCATGTGGCTGACACAAACTGGATGTTTTCACACATATATTCTCACTTCGTCTTCATAACAATCCTTGAAATTGGTGTGGTGAAGATTTTCCTCCTCCCTTTATAAATGAGCAAACTGACAGCCAATAGAGGAATGATTTGTTTCCAGGCACGCCTAGCTAGAAAGACATACAACTAGGATCCGAACCATCCTCTGGATCCTAGTTCTAGTAGTCTTTTAGTTACCTCTCAAGAGTGAGAAATGAAGGGGTGCCTGGGTGGCTCAGTGGTTGAATTTTCTTTGGCTCAGGGCATGGCCCCAGGGTTCTGGGATCCAGTCCTGCATCGGACTCCCCGCAGGGAGCTTGCTTCTCCCTCTGCCTATGTCTCTGCCTCTCTTTCTCTGTCTCTCGTGAATGAATAATTGAAGTCTTAAAAAAAAAAAAAAAAAGACTGAAAAAAAATTGTACTCAGGGACAGATTTACTTTTACTTTCTTCTTTATGGTAACAAGACATTAATTTTTTTCTACTGTTAAGATAGGAATAAAACCTTTAAGTTTTGCATGATCAATGGTAGTTTTTTGAAATGTTTGAACTAAGTAATTATGGTGACAAGAGTGGTGACAATAGACTAAGATGCTCAAACCATGTGACTGCTTGGCTAAATTTTGTAATCGATCATGGAGAAATCAGCAAGTCATTGGCTCCTTTCTCATAAACCAGAGATGGTGACAGTGGCTGTTAACAAGGACACTTGAAATGTGAATGAAAGCACCAGATTTATTTTTAGCTGTATGGCAACATGATGTACTTTTCCGCCTCGACTTTTGTCCATTTCAATTTCATTTGACTTGGGATCCCTGGGTGGCGCAGCAGTTTGGCGCCTGCCTTTGGCCCAGGGCGCGATCCTGGAGACACGGGATCGAGTCCCACATCGGGCTCCCGGTGCATGGAGCCTGCTTCTCCCTCTGCCTATGTCTCTGCCTCTCTTTCTCTCTCTGTGACTATCATTAATACATAAAAATTTAAAAAAAATTCAATTTTGTTTGAGTTTTGAAAATGCACAAAAATCACAAAGTAATAACGCTTGTCACAAGTGAAACAATGTGAAGCATAATCATATTCATTCAGAGATATCCATAAACCTCTCCAAGCCTGTAGAGACATGAGCATCTGGAGGTGTTTTGTTTTTGCCAACATAGAAACATACTATGTTCATTACTCTGTAGTTTGGTTTTTTAACTCGACAGTTTTTCGTGGGCACTCCCACAAAAAGTTTCTTTGTAAATGCACAGATTTTATATAAATGGGATATAATCATGTGCATTTTTTCTTTTTTGCGTTTTTTTTTTCTTATTTACCCTTTGCTCCAAATATGAGGCCTCTGAGTTGTATCAATAAACCTCAGTGTCCGTTTCCACTTCCACTCAGTCCCTGCAGGGCAGGCTCGTACATCAGATCCAGATGCAACCCTTCCTGCATATTCTAACATTCCTGGAAATTGTTACATGTCTTACAATCCTAGCTTTAATGAAATATGGAATGCATTTATATATCTGAGAGCCTTTCCCTTCATTGTTTGCTTTATAAAAAACCCAATCATGATTTACATACTTTTCTGTCTCTTTTATTTGGTAGAAATCCCTCGAAGGAAAATGGTAAAACTCTCACCCTTTTATTTATTTTTTATTCTTTTTTTTTTTTTTTAAGATTTTATTTATTCATGAGAGACACCAAGAGACAGGCAGAGGGAGAAGCCGGCTCATTTCGAAGAGCCTGATGCAGGACTTGATCCCAGGATCCCAGGATCCCAGGATCATGACCTGAGCCAAAGATAGATACTCAACCACTGAGCCACCCAGGCACTCCAACTCTCATCCTTTTAAACATATTAGAATATATTCGATATTTCTCTAGTGATGGGTACCGATTTCCTAGTTTTGTTTTTTGCTTTAATCTTGCAACAAAAATACTGCAATAAATATTCTTGTTGATGTATCCTAGGTCCTGGTGCTCTCATGTCCCTGAGATAGATCCCAAGGAGTGATATTTCTGGTTCAAAGGATGTTATATTTTTTATTTTAGAGCGTTACCAGATTACATAATGGTAGTAGCAATTCACTCCGGTTCTGGTTATGTGTTGCTACACAACAGACCACATACAATCTTAGTGGCTAAACACACCACCAGTTACTTTACTTAGGAATCTTCAGTGTGAACAGAATCTGGTGGGGGATGATTTGGGTTTAGACTCTGCCAGTGTCAGGGCCCAGAGCTAGGAGGGCTTGCATAGCTGGGCTAACCAGCTGGTAGCTGCCCAGATCTCTCCCTCTCCAGATATTCTCAAGACCTCTCTGTGTCATTTCCAAATTAGAGATCTCTCCACTGTGCAGTCTCAGAGCTCGGGTGGAAGCTGCAGGCTTTTTCTGAACCAACAGTTGCTATAACTTTCTGTCACTCTTTCATATATGTTCTATTTGTCAAGCAAGTCACTGAAGGCCAGCCCAGATGCAGGGGAAAGGAACGAGTCGACCACAGATCTCATGGGCAGTAGACAGAGAACTTCTCCCATCTTTTCCAGCTGGGACTTGTTGTTCTTTAAAAGTGTTGTCAATTTTGACAGTTAAAAACAGGCAAATCACTGTTTCTTTTATAGTTGTATGAATCTAGGTGAGGATGAAGATCTTGTATGGTTGTGGACTACTAGAATTTTGTTTTCTATGAAATATCTGCCTATTCATATATTTGCTTGTTTTGAGTTGTTTATAATTTCCTTCATAATTAGTAAGAGGTTCTTATATTTTAGAAATACTACTTCTGGGGGCATCTCAGTGTTAAGCATTTGCCTTCAGCTCAGGTCATGATCTCAGGGTCCTGGGATCAAGTCCCGCATGGGGCTCCCTGCTCAACAGGGAGTCTGTTCCTCCCTCTTCTTCTGCCCCTCTCCCACCTCATGCCCTCCCTCAAATAAATAAATAAGATCTTTTCTAAAAAAAGAAATACCACTTTTTCTTATCATATGTGTTGCAAATATGTGTTCTTTTCTATACTTTAAAGAACTTGGCTTTGTTCTATGGTGTGTTTGCTCTACAATAAACTTTATGTATGTGTAGAGATAAGTACATCTGTCTATTCCTTAGTAATTTTAATTTCTTATGTTGCTTAGGAAAATATCAACCACCTCATAACTGTCTTTTCTTCTAATATAGTTATGTTTATCTTTGTATTATTTTAGATTGAATTCAAATCTGGAAATTTTGTTTCATTTTAGTTTAAAGTAGCATACAGCTTTGTTATAATGCTGCTTGATGGCAAAGATACTGTGAAGAAACAAAGTCAGAAAGATCTGGGGGCTTTATTCATTTAACATTTAATTTATTTAGCAACTACTATGTGGCTGGGACTTTTTAGATATTGGAGATATGGGGCTAAAGATGGATAAAGCCCCTGTTTCAATAGTTTACTGCTAGAGTCTGAGTGTGTTGCCCCAAATTCATGTTAAAATCCTAATGCCCAATGTGATGATATTAGGTGGTGCTACAGTCACAAGGGTGGAACCTCATAAATGGGATTAATGTCCTATAAGAGACCCCACATTGCTCCCTAGCCTCTTCCACCATGTGAGGATGCAGTGAGAAGCTGGCAGTCTACAATCCAAAAGGAGGTCTTCACCAAAACACGAGCATACCGCCTGCCACCTTGATCTTGTACTTTTCAGCCTCAAGAACAGTGTGAAATAAATTTCTGTTGTATATAAGCCACCCATCTGTGATATTTTGTGATAGCAGCCCAAATACACTAAGGTGCTGACCTACCTTCTAGGAGGAGAAAGAAAGACAAACAAATGAACAAATGAAGTGAATACAAACTTGGTATTTTCAAGGAAAAGAAAGATCAGTATGACTCATAAGTAGACAGTGAAGAACAAAGCAGATAGAGTTCAGATCAGAGAAGTAGTAGGCAAGGGCAGACCAGGGAGAGCCATGCAGGCCCTAGGAAGAACTTTGGCTTTTTTTTTTTTAATAGGTATCATGGGAATCCATTTGATGCTTTAATCAGGGAGTGGCATAGTTTGATCTACATGTTTAGAATGTCAAGTTCCCTGCTATATGGAGAATATACTGTAGACAGTCAAGAGTAGAGACAGGGAGACCAATCATAATTGTAGAGATGGGTAGTAGAGGCTTGGGTGAGGGTGGCCTCAATGGAGATGGAAAGAAGTAGATTGGAGAGAGACTTTGGAGGAAGAAGTGACAAGCTTGGTGATGATTTGGATGCAATGGAAAATGGAAAGTTGAAGGTAGGTATATATTTATTAAAATGGGGAATTCTGGGGAAGGACTAAGTTTTGGTGGAAACGAAAATCAAAAGTTCTGGGCTTTCTCATTTTTTAAAACTGAGGTCTAATTCTCCCAACATAAAATCAACCCTTTTGAAGCCAACAACTTAGTGACTTAACAGTACATCCACAATATCATATGACCACTATCTGTATGTAGTTCCAAAACATAAAAGTTCTGTTTTGAACATGTGAACTTTGTGATATCAGATGGATGACTCCATGTGTGACCCTGTTGTTCATGGAAAGATCTTGGCTGAAGATGTAAATTTTTGAGTTATGGTATTCAAGCCATGTGGCCTAATGGGATTACTTAGGGAGAGAGAGTGAATAGAGGTGTCCTCTGTCTCAGAGAAGAGAAGGCACTAACAAAGGACACTGAAGAAAAGCATACTCTATAGAAGGGAGAAATTCAGAAGGGGCCAGTGTTCCAGAAGCCAAGAGAAGAAAGTATATCAAATGTTGCTGAGAGCAGAGAAGATCCCATTGGATTTGACAAGATGGAAGTCACCATGACCTTGGCAGGTTTTCGGAGACAGGAAATGAGAGAAACTTGACCAGAGAGAGTTAAAGGCAAATGAGGTGAGGAGACTGAGTACAGATGACGGATCACTTTGCTGTGAATTGGTGATGTAAGTGGAAAGGTGTGACAGGATCAGGGAGTGTCTGTTTCAAATATGAAAGATACTAGAGTATCTAGTAGAGTTTATGTCCTGGTGATAGTGATCATTTATCATTATCTTAAGATAATTATAATAAGATAATCTCTTAAAGAGATAATTGATACAGGAGAGAGAGGGGGAAATTGGATGCAAATCCTTGAGGATGTGGAAGTGATGGAGTATGGTTCATAGATGGGATGGTGGCCCTCATGGGCCTGAATACTCCTATTGAGACAGAGCAGATGGCAGGGAATCTGAGTGGGATGCTCGTAGGCTGGTAAATTCTGTGGTGGGATAATGAGGCAGCTCTTAACTGTTTCTTATCAAGGAAGGAGAACAAGCAGGATGGCTGCTCCATTTCTAGACCCTGAAGGACTTGAATAGAGAGAAAACAAAGCTTCCACTTAGAGGTCTGCAGTAAGAAGTGTCATCAGGACAGAGTCAGGGCAACAAAGTGAATGGTGTGAACGCTTTGAATAGTAGAGACATCTGCCGATGATTGTGGATTTTAGGGAACACAGAGAAAAGGATCAGGAAGGTGTGTGCATGGGGTGGGGGATACCTATGGCAGGAATGGGGAAGAAGTGTGGACAGAGAATCCTGGTGATGGGGGCTCCTGGGTGGCTCTGTCGGTTAAGTGCTTCCACTTTTGGTTTCGACTTATTTCTTCCCAGAGGTGCTGGGTTTCTCACACATAATGAGATTAAATACTCTCTCAGGTGCTGTCCACTTTTATAATTCTAGATTTTAAGAAATTATTTGCAAGAGATCACCTATGTGTAGTTTGAAATACTGCACTGAGTCTTCCAGAGGACGACCAACAGAAATAGAAAACACATCAATGTCTTTGGGTACTTGTACTTGAAATTCAATTTTGTTAATATAAAGAAATGATATGACGGCAGTGTTAAATGAGGAAAAGACAACAGGAGTTTTGGAATCATATAGATTCTGTGTTTAAATCTAAACACTTCTGTGCCCCACTATACAACACTGGACAAGCTACTAAATCTCTTTTCTTAAAACTTACGCCTCCTCATCTGTTCAAATAATGTCTTTCTTGTAGAATAGAGCATTTAATGAGGACCTTGGAAAACACCTGGCACGTAATGAAGGCGAGTTGGCTTTTCTTCTCTGTTCTGAATGCAGAAATTGGAAGAGAGATTTGTAAAAACAGGAGAGAAATAAAGAACAAGTCATACAGAAGAAGTAACTTTTCTCAAGAAAAGCTGTTGGAATATTCTGAAATGAGCTAGGAAGGGAGAAAGTGGAGCTATCAGGGCTTCTGGCAGTACAGAGGTGGGAGGATGAGTAATAGGCCCAGGGAAGCATGAAGGAAGAGGCACTGAAGAGGTAATTGTGCAGAGGAAGCTGAATACACACATATATTTCAAACCATGGCAATGCATTTGGGAAAGTGAAATTGAAGCAGGACCCATACAAGGCATTAAGGCTGGAGTGACCCAAGTGAGAAAGGGAGGTCTGATCGGGATACATGCTGACGTTCAAAGTCAAAGTGACCCCTTCAAGGGGGGCAGAATTAGGAGAGCAGGACTCCCGATGTGTTTGAAGACACATGGCTCCACGGCCAGACCAGAGAAAAGCAAGGGGGCTTGAGGTGGTTCCAATGGAATTGCTAGGACACGCTGAATTTATGATGCGTGAGCCTAGGTAAATGTATTAGTAATTGATCTGAGTGGAGGATTATTTCTTCTTTATCTTTAAGGCTGACTACTATGGCTCTTGGATTTTTCCCAGTCAAAATAGTAGGATAGTCAAGCTGTTGTCATAGTTGGGAAGACGAAGGAAGAATGCAAGCCTGGGGGAGGTTTACTGCTAGCCTGCAGTCCTGAAGCTGAAGTTGAGCAGGTCTGCACGGCTTTATGACCCACACATCCCACACCCCAGAGAATGCACAAAGATGACTACTCCACCAGCTGTTGGGGAATGACTGCTGGAATTAGCAGCGTGACCGACTGAGTGGCTGGGCTTCAGTGTCCTGCAGAGGCCCAGGGGTCTCCACAGGGCACTCCACCAGGAGATTCTTGGTGGGAAGACACGTGCTGTAATCACATGCCTTTAAGAGAAGGACCGCTTTAAGCAAAAGATAAGTAGCCCATCTGAATAACCTGTCACTTTCCATCTTGTGCATACAGCGGGGGCAGCCAGGACAGTCCCCTCTCCATTCTGGGTCTCAGATCACAAGGAAAGCGTCAGGACTTAGGCGTGTAGGTACGGTAGCTTCAAAATGAACCAAAAGTCTCATGTCAAAGAGTTGATTATGAAACTCTGGAGAAGGTGGATAACTGGCAAGAAGAGTAGTAAGATCTCCAGGGAAGAAGAGAAAGGTGTGCTGACAGGAGCAGACAGGGAGGCTGATGAGATGTCAAAGTCAGGAATGGCCTTCACCCAAACCCATAGGACTGTGCCTGAACCTACTCCCCAGGCCTGCAAATAGAAGAGAAAGGAGCTGTTGCTACCACAAATTCTGTAAGACTTTGAGGCCCAGGCAGCCTGTGGCCCCCATTTGTCTAGCACAAAAGAGGCAGCAAGAGAAGCAGGCCACTGCACAGACGCTAGGGGCCCTAGCACTGGGGCCTGTGGTGCAGTTTTTCAGATCACTCTCTGTGTTATCAATTTGGCCCATGTTGGAAGGAAAGTAAATGATGGGTGCTTGAAGGAGGCCTCATGACTTGCTTTTGAGATACCACTGGATAGTTAAAGAGAAAACTGGGGAGAGGAAGAGTCCATTTAACAGGTGCCTGGATGTTCCAGAACAGCGGTCAGAGGCAAGTTTCAGTGAGAAGTTTATTTTTTAAAGTTGTCCTGTTTTGCTTTTAAGCTGTATTTTCTTTTGGAACCCAGGGCTACGTGGGCCATGTGAAAGAAGTCACAATGCTTGAAACATTTATTTACTGATCAAAATTCTTACTGAATGCAACTTTAGTCCTTAAGCTAAGTCCATAGTGATTTGTGTGGTGCCAATGAACAGAAAGGTCCACACCTGTGAAAAGAGCCATGTAAAAAAGCTCAGTTTTACTCTCGATCCAGACAAAAGCTATAAACTGTCTTAGAACGAAAGAAGTAAGGTGTTTTTGTTAACTAAGATTTGTAAGGATAAATCAGAATTTCATCTTATTAAAGCAAATTGTAAAGGGTACAGTTGAGGTGTGGGGGATGGTACAAGAACAGCATTAGTGGCTCCCAGAGTCTGGCTACTGGAGGATCTGGAGTCAATACCTTTCCTCCTTAAATATTCTGAGCCTCAGTTTCTTTGTCCCTGAGATAGGAATAGTGATGTAACCTACCTTGCATGGTTATTGTGAACAATAACTTTACTTTACAAAAGTAAAACTGTGTCCTTGAAGTGCTTAGCACAGTGCTTGGCACATAGTAAGTACTGAATAGATATTAGCAGTTATGGCATAATTCTAAAGCCTTCTTGACTGTCTTTGCTTAAAGCTGTCCACAGATGGATGCTCGGACAGGGTAGATGATCAGGGATACAGGTAGTTCACTTATCTTTCCCAGATTGGTGATTTCCTCAAGTAAAACATCTGTATTGAACAAGACCGCAGTCCTTAGAAATACTGTCTTCACAGCCCATTTTTTTCTGGTTTTTGGGTTAAGCAGCAATCTTCTGTGGTCCTCTTGGACATTCTCCTGATTAAGTGACTTTAAGGGAGATAGTGTATATGGAGTTATGGGGATCTAGTTCAGTTTTCTCACTTCTGTAAGTGGAAGCAGTGGATTGCCCACACAAATGACCTCTCCTTTAATGAGTTCTTGGTCCCTCTGGAAACATTGGCAACACCAGCTGGGTTGTTCTTTATTCTCTCCTAAAACTTTTGTGTCTATGTTCATGAGAGATATTCGTCTTTAGTTGTCATTTAATGTCTTTGTTTGATTTTGGAATCACTTTGTGTGGATTAATTTCCAAAGGTTTGAAGATTTTTCTTATATCTCACTTTTATTGATTTCTAGTTTAATTATATTAGGGTCAGGGAACACTTTGAATAAGTTCAAGTCTTTTAAATTTATTAGAATTTGTTTAAAAATCAAGGATATGGTCTATCTTGAGGACCGTTCCATATGCTCTTGAGGAGAATATGTACTCTGTTCCTATGGGGTAAAGTGCTCTATAAATGTCAGTTATAGCCAGGTTTTGTTCTTCTATTTTGTTGTGATTTTTTTATTAGTTCTATTATGGTGACAAGGGTGTTGAAATGTCCAATGATAATTGTATATTTATCTATTTTTCCTTTCAGTTTTGTCAATTTTATATATTTTGAAGCTCTGTTGTTAGGTGCATGTCTATTTAGCATTATAATACCTTCTTGGAGAATCCACTCTTATGATTTTAGAATGTGATTTTTTTTTCTTTGAAGTCTATTTGTCTGATATTAATATAACCACTCTAGATTTCTTTTTGGCTCATGTTTTACTTTTAAACTTACCTACATCATTAATTTGAAGTGTCTTATGAGCAACATATAGTTGAGTAATGTTTTTATTCATTCTGGCAATTTCTCTTTAAGTTCTCTCTAAATGGTGGTTAGACCATCTACAGTTATTTTATTTTTTAAGGCCATTTACAGTTAATGTAATTATTGGTATGTTTGGACTTAGGACTATTTTTTTATTAATTTTTTTTTGTTTACCAAGTTTTTTCCTTTTTTTTTTTGTTTTTTCTGCCTTTTGGGGGGTATTTTATATTATTATTATTATTATTATTATTATTATTATTATTATTATTATTATTAAGAGAGACGGTGGAGGGACAGAGGGAGAGAGAGAATCTTAAGCAGGCTCCAAACCCCGTGATGAGCCATATCTCATGACCCTGAGATCATGACCTGAACCAAAATCAAGAGTTGGATGCTTAAGTAAGTCACCCAGGTGCTCCTTTTTGGTGGTATTTTAAACTTTAGTATTCTGTTTTATCTATTGTGCTTTTGACTATGTTTCTTTGTATAGTTCTTTTAATCATAGGTCTGGGAACTACAATGTATATACTTTACTTTTACCAATATAATTAATATTTTTACCATTTCAAATGTAATGCAGAAATATATCACCTATAAAAATTTTATTCTTTCCATTTATGTTATCATTCTCTTATATATTACATCTACCTCCATTGACACAACTCTTAGAAAATGTTATAATTTCTGTTTTCAATCATCAGCCATATTTTAAAGAATATAATAGGAGAATAGTCAATTGTATTTGCCCAAATATTTGTATTTCTGTTGCTCTTCCTTTATTCCTGTTGTTCCAGGTTACCTTCTGATATAATTTCCCTTCTACAGCAATTCTGATGACAAATTCTGTACTTCTTTGAAAAGTATACTTCATTTGAAAATGTTTTTTATTTCACTTTCAGTCCTGAAAGATATTTTTGCTAGATATTGAAATTGAGACTGAATTTTTTTTGTGCAGATTGGATTATTTCTACTTTAAATAATTTATTATTATTCTTAAAAATCTGGGTAAAGTTGATATCAGGTTCAGGTATACACCTTAGATATTTGACAAGATTACACATCATGCTATGTTCACCACAAGTGTACTTATCAACTCTCCTGGTATTATTTCTATCGATCTATGTTAAACTTCACTGATTCTTTCCTTTATTTATTTTTTTTTGATTCTTTCCTTTATTATTACAATTCTCCAATTCATTCCATTCAATGAGATTTTTTTACTATTAAATTTATTAGTTCTTTAACTGTCATTTTTTTCTTGGTATATTTTTGTTGAACTTTTTAAACTTTCTATTAATTTTAAGAGTGTTCATGATTGTTTGTTGGAGCATTTGTATAAGAGCTACTTTCAAGTCTTTATCAGATGAGTGTTTCTCTCCATGTTCTTACTTCTCTCCCAGTAGTAGACTGCTGTTATTTTTTACTTGGTTGCTGGCCTGGTATTGTGGGGGAGTGGTTGCTATTCTCTCTTATACTGGTTCAATGTCAGTATTTGGTAGGCTTTGTGTCTCTAAGTCTCTGGAGTAGAGCTTTCCTAGGGATCCTGCTCCTCTTGCAGCTGCAGAGAACATTAAATGTCTGGGACCAAAAACGGTTTCCTGCCCCTCTTCCAGAGACAGTTTCTGTATCCTTCTCTCAGATACAGTGTGTTTTCATCCATCTCCTGGCCAGGATTTGATGACCTTTTCGAACTTGTTTAAGGCTTTTATACCATAGAGAATAAGGAGCCAGGTGAGGCTTTGTGCTTTCTCATAGTGATGACTTCTCCCCACTCCACCCCCAGATCTGTCCTTGAAGGGAACCTTTTTCATGTCTTTCTCCTCTATCGCCAACCTTTGTGGTGAGCAGAAGATGGGGTCTATGGAGAAGAGGCCATAAGTGGGTGTGAACTCCCTTTGTGTCTCCGCTTCCAGGGCTTCTACACCCTTTGGGCAGGCCACACTTGTCCTTTAGCAATTCCTTAAAAATTTTAGCTAAAGTCTTCTTGCCCACAAGTATGTCAGCCCTATCTTTCTTCCACATTCTGCCCTAGGAAATCTGGTTCTGATTCCTGTATTTACTCAGATTTCAGACTAGTTGGTTGATCTATGGCCTTAACTCTCTGATGGGTTTAAGGGAAGTTATTGGGCAGCCCGGGTGACTCAGCAGTTTAGCGCTGCCTTCAGCCCAGGGTGTGATCCTGGAGATCTGGGATCAAGTCCCACGTCGGGCTCCCTGCGTGGAGCCTGCTTCTCCCTCTGCCTGTGTCTCTGCCTTTATCTCTCTCTCTCTGTCTCTCATGAATAAATAAATAAATAAAATCTTTAAAAAAAAAGAAGTTATGATTGTTTAGATTATGTATCTTTTCTTGTTGGTAGGGTGGGAGACATATTCTTTTCAATTTTCTACATCCTAAGCAAAAGCCACACAACACATTTTATACACAGCCTATAAAATAGGCTAGAATTTCATATTGATGCCAGAGTAGATTTTATTTTCTCTTGTATTGAATTCACTGGGCAGTCTTTCTAACCTATCATGTCATCTCCTTTCTTTCCAACTTAAACCCTTTAGTGGCTTTGCCATCCCTCTTAGGCTAATTCCAAATTCATGAACTATCTTCTAAAGGCTCAGCGTTTGGCATTTCCCTCTTTCCATGCATTCCAGTCTCTCGGAGCTACTTGCAGTTTCCAAGCTGACCCTAAGTGTTTGGAATAACATTATGACACTCCAGTTTTGCTTAGTTCACTTCAGTTTGTCTCCTGGATTCTGTTCATACTGGCTCCCTTTGGAGAAACACTACATCCTAAGGCCGAGCTCTCCTCTGTATTTGTTCTTACCCTTATCACTGCAGACACTGATTGTGCTTTGTTCACCTATCTCTGGCAATGTCTATATCTGGCGGTGGACTGTGATCTCCATGTATTCAGGAGCTCTGTCTAATTAACCATCCTTATATGTTTATGGTTAAGTGTATTGTTTGGTACATATTACATGCTTAGGTATTTATTGAATGAATTGGTGAATAAATAATTAATTGAATGAATGTAAGTTGCACAATATATACAAAATATTCAGAGTGAGGACTCAATTTTAACTCTGATCTTTTGTGAATGCACTTCTTTCTGCTTTACCATATATTTTACAAAAACATAGGCATTTTTCTATACTTTATCTTCAGATTTATGTACCGTCTTCCCTTCAGATAACTCCAGATTCTGGCCTGAAAATTTATGAGCCTTATTTAAAGGCTATTTTTTAAAAATAGAAATAGCTAAAAATGGAACAAAAACCAAACCCAATCCACAGTACTCTAAATGGCAAGAGGAAAAAAGACTCAAGGCAATAGTAAAATAGGTATAAATGAGAACAAAGAAAAGTAGGGCAGGCACCAATGATAGGAGACAGGCCAGGATATTTTTGCGTATGAATGCCCTGCACTCTTTGCCTGAGCACTACTTCCCAGCCCATGGGGTGCATCTCATAATCTGCCTTTCCCATGCCCCCAGCAGAGACCACACAAGTCTACTTTCTTTCCTTTAGTTTCTCTCCACACCACTTCATCTTGTTCACCATGACTGTCTCAGATGTTCATAGCTCTTATCATCCTTCCTAATGATATTCAAAGTTGACACTTGTTTGAATTTCTACACTTCAAAAAAAAGAGGTTATTTTAAATGTATTTTGGAAAGGCATTTTAAATTCCACTTAGTTTATTCTTGTTAAAGAATAAGCAAATACATACTAATTTTAATTTAATTTTATTTTTTATACACATTTTAAAATGATCATTGCTAATTTACATCTCATTTGTTCTCTTTTGTTTTTTAAGATCTATGTATATTAAGTTCCATAGTAATTTACTCTTACTTATGTAATTATGTCACTGGGGATAAGATTTTACAGCCCAGAGCGCAATAAATTGAAAAAAAAGAGGGGCCCACTGGGGATTGTTGACCATGGGGATTAGAGTGTACCTAGAGATAGAAGTAGAGTTTTTCCCTGAAGGAAAAGATATTGCTATTTCAGTCATTCTGGGAATTAATTACAGCTGACCCTTGAACCGCACAGGTTTGAACAGCATGGGGCCACTTATAGGCAGATTTTTTATAGTATTATAAATATATTTTCTCTTATGATGTTCTTAACATTTTCTTTTCTATAGCTTATTTTATTTTAAGAATATGATATATGATACATGTAACAAACAGAATATGTATTTAACGATTGTTTATGTTATCAGGAAGACTTTTAATCAACCGTAGGCTATTAGTAGGTTATGTTTTGGAAAGTCAAAGGTTATATGTGGATTTTTCAGCTGCATGGGGGTTGAGGTCCCTAACCCCTACATTGTTTGAGGGTCATCAGTAAAATAAGGGCCAGAAAACTAGGCCATGGGAAAATGAAGGAGCAAAGATTGAGAGAGAGAGAGAGAGAGAGAGAGAGAGAGAGAGAGAAAGAGACTTGATTCCATCTTTGTACCTCAACTATCAGAATGAACAGTTCTCACAGTGGGGGTAATCTTCTCTAGCCATATAGATGTAGAGCAGAAGTAAGGGGTATCAATAAACTTCCCCCCCTTTTTTTTTTCTTTCCTCAAGCAATGGCAAGAGAAGTGAGGTGTAATAATCATCTTTAGACACCAGGAAAGCATTGACCCTCTGCAACTGAAGAGGACGGTAGGTTCCGGGCAAATGTGAGTTCATGTTGGAATCTGGCTGGTTCCATAGCCTGCTTGCTCTGCTCAAGCCTCAGGGAAAGGAACTAGTGTGTATGATTTGAAAGGATCCTGAGGACAAGAGCACTTGAAGCCCAGAAGACTTAAAGAAGTGTGAGTAAGTCTCATATGGGAGAAGCAACTTATCTGTATACAGATATACTTCTACTTAAAGCATTTTTACCTATATTATTTGCCTTTTTCTCTCAACAGCACTGTAATAGGAGGCCATTGTCCCTGTTTCAAAAAATGAGAACAGTAAAGATGATATCATTTGTGACTTGCCCAGAACACAAACGTCCTTCTTCTAATTTCAAGCCCAATGTTCTTTCCCTCTCCCAAGTTAAACAGGACCAAAGAGATCTGAGTTCATCAATAAATAAGATGGCCTTGTGTGCATGGTCCCATTCAGGGGTTAGGAGCACAGCAAGGAACAATATGGTCGAAACTCTTGCTGTCATGGGGCTTATGTTCTGTTAGAAGAGGCAGGTAAACAAACTAAGAAATGAATAAACAAGATAATTTTGACTGTGGCAAATGTTTGAAGAAATTGAATAGATTCCCTGATAGAGGGGGACTCGATAAGGGGCTGGAGGGTGGTGCACTGTGAGGTTATTTTAGAATCTCAAGTTCAGACACAGAATTCAGGAAAGAACTGTTTGAGAAGGTCACATTGACACTGAGACCTGAAACATGAGAAATCATCAGCCTTGGAAAAAGAAAGGAAAAGAATGTTTTGGGTGAAGGAACAGACCGCTCAGAAGCACTGAAGTGGAAATGAGTTTAGTGTGGTTGAAGAGCTGGGGGTATTGGAACAAGATGGTCTGTAGAGCCTTGTAAGCCACTGGGAATTTGGATTTTGCTCTGATTAATTCTAATCTTAGCTTTGCTACCAATTGGCCCTATGGCTCTGGGCATACTACTCCGATTCTTTCAACATCAGGATTTTCCAAGTGTAAGGTTTGGAATTCTACGTTTACATGGCTGCGTGTAACAGAGTGATTCTGTTCCCCTTGCATTAGTTTTAGTGACATCTAAGTTACGGTTTAAAAAGTTGGTTTAGGGGATGCCTGGGTAGCTCAGCGGTTGAAGCATCTGCCTTCCGCTCAGGGCATAATCCCAGAATTCCTGGATCGAGTCCCGCATCAGGCTCCCTGCATCATGGAGCCTGCTTCTCCCTCGCCTGTGTTTCTGCCTCTCTCTGTGTCTCTCATGAATTAAAAAAACAAACAAACAAAACAAAAAAAACTTAAAAATAAATAAATAAACAAATAAATAAATGTATGTTAGTTTAGTATTAATTATAATCCTAATAACAAGTCAGTCTTATGTAGGGAGACAAAGCATGAATTTCTTAAGGAGCTGTGTTACTACCTAGATTTTTAGGATTGTGGAAAATTTTTCTAGTCAGTTAAAGTTACCTATATTATGACCCCATTCCCAACCCAGCAATTTGAGCTGAATTTAATCACTTAGGAAGTAGCAGTTTGTTAAAAATGAGGTATCTTGGGATGCCTGGGTGGCTCAGCGGTTGGGCGTCTGCCTTCAGGCTCAGGCCATGATCCCAGGGTCCTGGGATTGAGTCCCACATCGGGCTCCCTGCAGGGAGCCTGCTTCTCCCTCTGCCTGTGTCTCTGCCTCTCTCTGTGTGTGTCTCTCATGAATAAATAAATAAAGTCTTTAAAAAAAAAAGAGTTATCTTTAACCTAGCACATGATACCCATTTTTTAATTAGTTTACTTTATTACATTTCTTTCTTTAGACTATAGTCTCAAATGAGGATCATGAGTGTTTCCATGTGAAAGTATTTCACAGACTAATGAGAAAGAAAGACAATAGAGAAATAAGACTAAAATGATTCTCCTGTGGATAATGCTATTCTAATTTTTCATCTAAAAAGTTAAATTTAAATGTTCTTCTCTGAGAATAAAATAGTGATCATGAAACGGCATGAGTGTCTGATTGCTTACTTCAAACCATCATATCACTTACTAGACATCGAGTAGATTCCTGCCTCTGACTCATACATTTGACTTGTATCTTATTAACCATGTAGGAAATCTTATTTAAGTTAAACAGAGTATTAAATATAGATACACAGTACAGAATATAAAGTATTATGGAATTAATAATAAGCTTTTAGAAACCAGTCAGGTTTTCAGAACTGTCAAAACTATAAAAGCCTTCAAATAGAATATTAGTGCATTTAAAATAAAGGCAATTTTATATTTATAGGGAAATTTCAAAAGAGCTATCAGCAGCTACTAAATATTTGTGGCAGAAATAGAGATTAAAATTTGGGTAAATATGAAATATATAAAAATATGTCCATGTGGATTTATATGAAAGCTTATGCATATATAAATATTATCTATACATGTATATGTATACATAAGCTCTTGGGTTTTGTCAGTTTAGTAACAAATACTAATTAACACCTCCTACTTAGTGGGTAGCATGCCAGATACTGGAGTGAGCTCTAGTACTGGATAAGACAGTCTCGTTTCTCAAGGAGCTCATGATCTCAAGAGAATGGGTGCATGAACAACTAACTGGATCCCATTGTGATAAGGATCCAACTAGTGGTATGAGGAAATGGTTATTGTAATAGAGAGAAGAGAGTAATTAATCATTCTGGGGTGCATGGAAGACTTCCAAGAGAAAATGACATTGCAGCTTGGCCATAAAGGATTAGAAGGATTTTTTCAGGCTATGAAAGAAAGGAATGGTATTCCAAGCATGAACAAGAGTTCAGAGAATTGACAGCATGTGTTGTTAGGGCAGGAGGTAATTGCAGGAAATGGGTTTGGAATGGTAAATGGCACCAGAATAACGGCATGTAGCAGGTAGACTGTTGAGCAGCCATAGGGCCACATTAAAGCACTGCACTTCACTATAGGTCATCGCAGGAGCCTTAGAAAAGTTTAAGAAGAGAACAGCTTCATTGGAGCTGGGATAGAACATACCAGAGAGGGAGGAGCCTGGAAAAGGAGACGAATTAGGAGGATAATCAATGCCAGGAAGCTGAAGTCGAGGCTACCACAGGGCTGGGAGGAAAGCAAGAGGCCATGTTGGGGAATCCTTTGTGGGGTAATAGGACACACAGGTGACAGATGAGATGTGGGTGTTGAGGAAGAGAGAAGATTAGGTACTTAGTAACTATGTTTTGGTGACATAATGTTGCAATGTTTTAAATGAAGAATTTCCTCAACCCACATATAAGATTCCTGTTCTCCCTTACTTAGGTGTCAAAGGCACATCACCCACTTGTCCTCAAGTTACGACTATCACTAAAGAAACAAACAGAAAGAGAAGTGTGTCTACCACTGGATATAAACTCCAGGGCACAGTTTCAGTGTTGTTCGCTTTTCTATTTCCAATATTTGAAAACAGAATCTGACACATCTTGGTGTCTAATAAATATTTGTTGAATTTTTTAAGTCTATATTTGAATTTCAAAATGGAATTTTAAAAAAGATTTACTTATTTTAGAGAGAAAGTCAGTGTGCACAGGAGGAGGGGCAGGAGAGGGAGAGAACCTCTCCACTGAGCGTGGAACCTAACACAGGGCTTGATCTCACAACCCTGAGATCATGAGCTGAGATCAAGAATTGGATGCTTAACCAACTGCACCACTCAGGCACCCCTCAAAATGGAATAGATAATAGCTCACGGTATAGATAATAGCTTTGAGGCAAAAAAAGAAATAAAAAGGATTTGAGTAGTGATCCCTGGGTGGCGCAGCGGTTTAGCGCCTGCCTTTGGCCCAAGGCGCGATCCTGGAGACCCGGGATCGAATCCCACGTTGGGCTCCTGGTGCATGGAGCCTCCTTCTCCCTCTGCCTGTGTCTCTGCCTGTCTCTCTCTCTCTCTCTGATGTGACTATCATAAATAAATAAAAAAATTAAAAAAAAAAAGGATTTGAGTAATGACAGCTTGGGCTTAACCATAAGAGCTGAGGACTGGTCAAAACAGAAAGCATGCAGAATGACTTTCTCTTGTCTGTCCAGACTAGGCAATAATCCTACAGCCTGGAGTGGAGAAGACAACAGAACTCTGAGCCTGACACCTGTCAGGCATTAGCTTCAAGGAGGGTAGAGGAATAACAGAACTGTCTGAAAAATTTGAGGGTCTAAGAGTTGAGAGGGCTGAGGTTCCATCTGCCTTTGGAATTCAGAGGAGTTGCTCATCCCATGATGGCACGATAGCAGAGATGCCCATATGGCATGGCTCAGCAGAGGGCCTGAGAGAGCTCCCCAAGTGTCCAGTGGTCAAGAGTGACAAGGAGAGCACCTTACCTGAGCCTCAGGATGGGGAGAGAGGACTTAGGACACTCTTCTTCATGCCTATCTGGGAGCCAGAGTCTAAGGGAAAAGAGGGAGAGAGCTTACTGAATTGGCATCTGAAAGTCTTTAGAGAGTATGAGGTGATTAATTCAAGAGTGAATGGCTATGAGAAATGTTTTGGGTCTAGGGACTAGGTTTCTTTTAGCATCTTCTGAGACGGTTGAAAGAATGAAATTCTCCTAAAATTATCTTTCATCTTGTATTGTTGCATTATGTTGTATGTTGTATGTTATATGTTTTATTACACTTCCTGAAACACCACCTTCCCTAAGATGGAGCCATGTGAGTCCTGGCTTGGGGAGCTTTGCATGAATGAGACCTGCACCTGGGAAAGTACTGAAGAGTGGGAGTTTTAGAAATTCTGTCCTGCACCTGAAGTTGGTTGGTCTAGGGATTCTAAGTGATTATAAATCGGCAGGAGAGGGTTGTATTTCCTAGCTCTCCTTAAAATGGTAAACATTTGAGTGCTTACTACTATATTTCATCAATTCTTAGACCCCTTTTCATGTAGCTGACATCTTGAAAATCAGGATGTCTTATAATTAGCAGCATTTTTGTCAGTGGCACCAATATTGGTATGTTACTATCGGTGGCATCTTAGTTTAAGAGGTGCTGTATGCATCAGATGCTATCCTGAGCATTTTATATGTACTGACTTAATAACTAACATTTGACAGACTAGGAGACTGAAGCAAGAAAAGCTTAATAACCTGCTGAGGTTGATTAACACGCGTATCACGGAGCGGGGATCAGAAGCCATCTCCCCTCCAAGGCCGTGCGCCTCCGTGCGCTATGCTGTCTCTAAGGCTGGAGAGCAGGCGGCAGCCTTACGGCGAGGTGCCTCTGCTGCGTTTCATGGCATCCTTAAAACAGTCTTATACACTTGGCACTGCCTTTATTTCTATTTAATATTTGAGGGGAGTATTTTAAAAAGGTTCAATAGCTTAGGGTCATACTACTGGTAAACAGCAGAAAGGGGTTGGACCTTGGCCCGATCCAGTCTATCTTTTACTGGCTACATAGAAACAAAGTCTTTTAAAGGTAATCTGCTCTGTAAAAGAATAGGAAAGCAACATCCTAAATTCAGACAACTTTTGTTATTTGTTTAGAGAGCTATCACTGACTTTTGAAAAATGTCAATTATGCTATGACTATACACCAGAAAAGGATTTACTTTCTATGTCAGAGAGAAAAAATGAACATTTATAAATTTGAATATATTTATTAAAAAATTCCTAGGCACTGAGATTCTGGTTGTTCTATTTTGAAAGGCAACTGCGTATTAATTTTAATAAGATCCTATTGTTGGCTATAAATCAACCTGAAGTAACATACCACAAAGAAGAAATTCAGTTGAAACTAAAGGTGCTTACTAAATTCAAACACATTTTAAATTCATCGATCTTCATTAATTACTTTATTAAATGTATCTGTGGATTTTATCTTCATTATAGCACTTTTAATACTCTCTGATTTGATGATCCTGATACAAGATTTGCTGCTTGTTTTTTCCTACTCAAATATGTTTCTGATTCATAGAGCTTCCAAGGGACTAATATTTTTTTTTTAAGATTTTATTTATTCATGAGAATACACAGAAAGGAGGGAGAGAGAGGCAGAGACACAGGCAGAGGGAGAAGCAGGCTCCATGCAGGCAGTCCGGTGTGGGACTCGATCCTGGTCTCCAGGAACACGCCCTAGGCTGAAGGCGGTGCTAAACCGCTGAGCCACCAGAGCTGCCCGGGACTAATATTCTTTAGGTCATAATGCCTTGTGTCTGTGGACTAATTTTGTTTTCTAATACGTTTCAAAGGTTATTTTGTTATATCCCTACGAGTCTGTGTGGTAGGTAATATCAATCTTCAGATCCTAGTTTTTCACATATGGAAATAGGCTAGTAGAGACTGAGTGACTTGGTTGAGGTCTTGGCCATAGCTGGTACCAAACTCAAGGATGGAGTCTTGATCTTCAGGCCAATGTGCTTGGCATTTGAAAGGAGCTGTAGATAAATGTCCCCTTTCAATAAACTTGGAAGAAAATACAAGGGAGTTCTACCTGCCTAACAACTAACCAATAATCACTCACTGAGTTTTGGTTATCAGGAATAAAGTTTCCGATAGACTGCTAGTAAGGTTATGTAGTAGAATCTCATCCATAGATTCGCTATTTTATCAAGAGCAGTTTTTGTTAGGAGAACCACACCTTTAAGGTATTAAGATTTGTGAATTTCAGGGACAAATTTGCAAAGAGAAGCCCGTCTACTGACCAGTTCAAAAGCATGGATTAAGTGAAAGAGAACATGAATTTATAAGGATTAATGCAAATACACAAAAAATCCAAACTAGCTTTTAAGTCGAGACTTCTATACTTTCTTGTATACATCATGGCGTAACATTTATGAACATTTTTTTGACAGCCCCTATGGATGTGAGCAGATATGGAAAAAGATGTGTCCTACTGCCGGTCTTACTCTCTGGGCCAACAGTTCACACAGTGGAGGATGGGGGTGAGTGCTAGGTGGAGAGGGAAGTCAGAAGGGATCATCCTATGGGGAGTGTTTTATATATTTTTGCAAGTTGTTGCTGTTGTTCTAGTGTGTAACCTTGGGATTCGCATATGGAAACCCATTTTTTTAAATTATAAACCATATTCATGTCCTGTCTCTGGTGCATTGGGACATTATGTCAATTAAAAAAAATACATGTATAGGCAAGTATATTATTGGTGAGTTTCATTAGAGAATCATAAAGGAAACATCGAAAATATCGGTGTTAAAAAGGGGAAACTGGTTCTACAGCATTGCTATAGATCAGGGCTTTTTAAAGTGTTGTCTCTGGATCAGCAACATCAGTATCACCTGGGAACTTGTTGAAATTACAAGTTCTTGGGTTCTACTTCAGACTTAGAAATTCTGGGGGTGTAGCCTGGCAGTCTGGACCTGAGGGCTGCCAGCACAGAGCTATCACCTCAAACTCCTCCTGTGCTTGGCTTTCAAAACTTGTTTCAGGGATCCCTGGGTGGCGCAGCGGTTTGGCGCCTGCCTTTGGCCCAGGGCGCGATCCTGGAGACCTGGGATCAAATCCCACATCGGGCTCCCGGTGCATGGAGCCTGCTTCTCCCTCTGCCTGAGTCTCTGCCTCTCTCTCTCTCTCTCTCTCTCTGTGACTATCATGAATAAATAAATAAAATCTTTAAAAAACAAAAACAAAACTTGTTTCAGTGCAGGTCTTTTGTGTGTTATTATTTTTTGCTTTGTCTGTTGAGATTTTGTGTCTGGGGGTTACAGCAAGGAATAGGGATAGTATTATTGCTTATAAAAATGATTTACAAATCCACCCAGTATTTAGGAAGGAACCCTCTAAGAATTATAGTATTTCTCCCCACCCCTAAATTGGCAAAATGGGCTTGGTTAAAATAAACACTAAAGAGTAAAGAGATTTGGGGTGACAGGCATCAGGGATAGAGGGACAGAACTGGAGGAGGTAGAAGGGAGGGAGGGAGAGATTTCAGAGATAAGTATCAGGAAGAGACGCACAAAGGGGTCCTCTGTTGGAAGAGCCACACACACACACACACACTCATTTTGAAATCATAAAGTTGTTGATCACTTATCTTTCAAGGTAGAGCTTTAGGTCTTTCATGGATGATAGAAAATTGCAACGGACAGGAAAATGAGGAACCTCAGTTTGATATTTCTCTACTTTCCTTTGCTAGTTAACAACATATTATCTAAAATTTTGTTTTCATTAATGAAATATGTATCTTACTATCATGTTGGTTTAAAAAGCAGTTATGAAAGACTATGGTGTTTTTAAAATAGTAAAAAATTAGATAATATGACCAAAACTAACGGTTAGAATGTTTCTATCAGTTTTGAATGAATACATTGGTCTTAACAGATACAATTTGAAAAGTAAAATGACTTGGAGTTCTTTTCTTTTTTAAAAGAAAATGTTTGGGACACCTGGGTGGCTCAGTGGTTGAGCATCTGCCTTCAGCTCAGGTCATGATCGCGGGGTCCTGGGATTGAGTCCCACATTGGGCTTCCCCCGCAGGGAACCTGCTTCTCCTTCTGCCTCTGTCTCTCATGAATAAATAAAATCTTTTAAAAAAGATAACGTTCGTACAAAAACTGAAAAAAGTACAATGATGTAGCAATCATACTATCTTCAAAGTAATGGAACACAATCAGAATCTTCCTGAAAACTCCTATGAGTTACAAGTATATTTCTGTAAAACGCTGGATGGCACTGTAGTATGTACTTACACAGGACATACTCCAACTGAAGTTCTTTAAAATTAGACCATGAACAGAGGCATTTAGACAATCTTTTAGCTTTTAAAATTTTTATCACTTAATGCCTAGATTCCTGGAAAAACACTAATTTTTGATAATAAATTAGATCGTTCTACTGAATGCTCTTATCACTTTATAACAAATAGCTTAGGAAGACATTTATCTGTTCTGTATCCAAGACTCTACTAGTTCTCTAGATAAAAAATATAATGAAAATTGGTCTTTGCAAAAAAAAAAAAGAAAGAAAGAAAGAAAGAAAGAAAGAAAGAAAGAAAGAAAGAAAGAAAGAAAGAAAGAAAGAAAATTGGTCTTTGCAAGGTCTTGTTTTCCCTTGTTACATACTACTGTAAGCACCTGCTAAAGGCTCAGACAATAAGGTGAGACATGACTGCCACCGTGTGGGCAGTAAAATTATACAGATTTCAAAATCAAACCTTCAATTTAATAAGAATTGTCATATTCTTTACTCCGAAATACATTGGAAACAATAAGTACTATTTGAGTTATATTATTCTAAATCCATTAATGTGATGTTCAGTCTTGGTACAAGTAGTTGGACACTACTATTAAACTGCAAAATGCCAGTTATGAAAAGTATCTACATCCTTGTTGCTCAAAGTATGTTCCACAGACCAGCAGCATCTGCACGACCTGAGAGCTTGTTAGAGCAGTCAGACCCTACCTCAGATGCCCTGACTCCAAATCTGCTTTTTAACAAGATGCCCAGGGGACTCCATACACACTACAGGCCAAGAAGTGTTCATCTACAGTTAAGTGCCTCCAGTAGGGGATCTCACCCCACCCAATGAAGGGTAGGTGACTTTTACCAGAAAGCCCACCTACTTAAGAAAATTATTGTTCGTCTTACTTGAATTGACTTTATCTTTGCAAATGTAGGAATCTATTTTATCTATTATTTGCTTAGGTTAAACTAATGGGATTAATTCCACAATTCAGAGAAAAAATTAAAACAGATTTTCCAGAGAAAAGGGCTTGTTTAGTTTCAGGAGAGATTAGAGTATTTTATTTTGCCCAATCAGAGCCCTTCAGCATAAAGAGACATTCATATACATATATATGAACATTTTCCAGAAACATTATAATACATTTTTTTAAAATACCAGCTTAACGGTATTTATTTACAAAAATATTTCATTACCTAATTTTAAACCTTTTGCTGTGATGACATTTTGTAAAGTACAGGAATGCAAAATAACTACAAAGTTTAACACATTTTTAGTGTTTGCAATAGTGCTTTTTTTGTTTTTGTTTAAAATGAAACAGTACACAGAGATTTTTTTTTTAACCGTATTTAAAATGCATATTCCAGCAATTACCTTTGAGATAGTTACTGGACTGAGCAAAATTAAAAAAAAAAAGTGCAGCAACTGAAAACTGCCTGCAGGTTTAAGGTAGACACAAGCTAGAGCTCTATACCAAGCATGCTTGCCCCTGAAGTGGACAATGTTAGAAAAACTTATTCTTGCTCTTTTTAATATTGTTTTGGTAATGCATTTACAATGAACCAATAGTATAACTAGAAAAGAAATGTTTTTCTGGTTCTATCATGTTAAGCAGAGGTCACACCTAAAGTATCACAGTACCATTTATTTACAAAAAAAAAATTACAAAATTTAAAATATGATTTACTCTCTTTGCATTGCTTTCTACTGACATGTTGAGTCTGTTTTTAACTCCTCACATTGTCTTCAGTTGAAGCAAAGTTAGAACACAAAACACTTAGCAAAGTATATTTAAAAAAATGAAACTCCCAAATAGGAACCCATTGCCATTAGCCAATGTCCATTTAAAATGCCTGAGCCAAACAATCTACAATAAATTAATACTGACTTATTTACATCTCATACACTATAAAATTTTAATTTAAACTATGAGCCTCATTGCAAAATACCGGCAAAACTGACATTCATGGTTTTTCTGATGTAGAGTGCAATATGCAATAAAAAGAGCAATTACATGTAGCCCTGGACTACTGTACTCAATTTGTAAATGAATTATGCCTAGTGATTTAAGACTGTATTGATAACTGAAGAAAAAAAAACATGTTATAAGCCTGACAACTGGGAAGTTAATTCAGCTGAGAAAGGTAAAGTTTTCCCTTTAATTTTTGTTGTTGTTGT
The DNA here is from genome assembly GCF_011100685.1 of Canis lupus familiaris. Classification (NCBI taxonomy): domain Eukaryota; kingdom Metazoa; phylum Chordata; class Mammalia; order Carnivora; family Canidae; genus Canis; species Canis lupus. The sequence goes on along the minus strand of NC_049222.1, from coordinate 38,696,391 downwards.
TATACCTATTTTCTGTCCACAGAACCTTTAAAACTTCTGTGGCAGTAGTAAGATCATTAATATTCACAGGAAAAATAATCCCCATAGCACTTTACAAGAAATTGATCAGTGATGAAAAGTGTGATTAACAAAAGCTGTAAACAAGTATCTTCACATTCATTTTCAAATGAAAAAAAAATCATTTGTGGGCTTAAATTTCAATCCAATAGAACACTCTAAAAGGGAAAAGAAAAAAAGGAGGACACTAAAGATAGAGAAGTGCTCTTTTTCAAAGTAAATACAGATTAAAAAGTCTAGGAATAGTGATCAAGTATCAAACTGATAAGGAACAAATTCTATAAACTACAAAATAAAAACCTTCATTGACAAAAATACATAAACTCTGTTTTCATTTTTGGAAATTTATTTTTAAAAAAGGTAGAAGAAAATACCTGGAAAACTATTTTAAATATATATATATATTTTAAAACAATAGTTAAGGTAGGCATCCGACAGCAAGCTGCAGCTATGAGAAAGACTTTGCAATTACTGTTGTGGGCATTTTCCCCAAAATAAAATTAATATTTGAAAATGCTCAATAGAGGGTTTTTTTTTTAACCATAGTAATGATTATCTTTCCTGTCAATGCGTGAAGACTTTTGAATAATGTATGATTCTTTAAAATTAATTGTATCTCGATATGAGATACCAGTATTTCTTATTATAAGCGTAAAACATAACTTTTTGTATGGATAATATACATACTTTTTAAGTACTTTGACTTAAACTTAACAAGTTCACCATTTTTAAAATTAAAGAGTACATTTATAAAAATTTCATTTTAAAATTAAAAGTATATTCTCTAGCAGTATGTATAAATATAACATGTTACTGTATGATCTTAAAACAAATCTGAAAGTGTTGCAATAATTTAAGACCTAGAACACTGAAACATACAGCAAATGATTTTACTATTTGTTTCCTTGAAAACTATATAAAGCCCTATTGAAGGTTTTAAGACTATGATCAGTTTAATTGTTTAAGGTGCAGCTAGCAGCATATTCATGATTTTGGTATGTTTTATACATATGCATCACTTAATTTTAACTGAGAAATGTGGATTAAATGATAATAAAAAGTTTTCATTACCTAAAAAAGTGCAGAAAAAATTCAAGTTTAAAGTTCAGTGCTCTTTATTTGCAAAAACAAATAAACAAAATCCCCAAAGTTAAAATGTAAAATAAATCTTTGCCACAAAAAATTTACCTTTGGATATAGCTTTTCTAATGTCATTGAGAAAATGCCTTCAGCAAAATATATATGGAATCTGGAACTCAGGGTAAAACTCTGCACTACTGTCTTCCTTTCCTCAGCTGTCTCCCTACCACCCCCTGTAACCTAAAAATGTGTAACACTTTCAGACTTGTTTATAACACTCACATACCTACAGGAAAGAACTTCAGAGAAACCTACAATTAAGAAGGTCTAAGCAAAAAAAAAAAAAAAGGTTCTTTCTTTACTATAAAGTACTGTACTTAAATTGTAATATACTACACGTAACATAGACAAGTAGCAGCATTTTTTTTCACATCCATAAAGAAAATCAAATTAAGAAGTCAGTCATAGCTCAGTGATATCTAGAACCATTTTTGGAAACACTTTGTACAATTGAAATGCAAACCCAGGGCATTAAGATGATGCAAAACTTCAAATGGATGTAATATACAGAATTTGTCAGAGTAGAAGATTTCAAATAACTTTTTAAGCAAATACATATGAATTTTATTTTGAAGAGTGAGCTGGATTTGCGGTACATATGGGGAAACAACTTCCTATTGACAAGCTGCTAATTAATGAATACTTCAATGATTTTAGAGCCAAGGACAAATGCAACAAAGAATAATGTCCTCAAGTGAGGATACGGAGGAAGCACACACATATCTTTCATTTTTCTAATATTTTCTATTTTTGACTTTTTTTTTTGGTTTGTTTTCCTGAAATCCTGGCTTGCTGGTGACTGTTACTTTTTGCACTTAAAAAGAAAAAAAAATAGAGATGTTATCTCTCAAATTACAATAAATTCCCTGGGTTAGTTATTACTGCAGACTCTCTTATCTACAGACTGAATCAAGTATAACTCGGAGAAGCTATTTCCTATTCTCAAAAATACTTTAAGCTTTCTAGTCTTAAGTGAGTTTCTAGGTTTGCTGTGCATAATCTGTAGATTAATTTAAAAACGAAATAAAGTAACTCAAAATATTGATTTAACATTTTCTTATAAAATCCATCTCGGATAAATGTATCTACTTCTATATTTGAAAATAATTACAAGATTAGTTCATTTTATATACAACAGGAAAAATGACCATAGAAATAAAGTTGATGTACAATTAACACAAAAAAACACAGCAAATTAAATAATTGGAGCCAATATGCCCTTCCACATAATAGGGAATCAACCAGTATACTATTTTACTGAATGCTTCTCAACTTCAAATCCGTAACTGTTGATTTTATTGATGACATTCTCAGAACTGTACCTTAAAAAAGGGCCTAATACTTCCTGACAGATCACGGAACAACATGTTTATTAGGTAACACAGGATACAAATTAAGCCATCTATAAACTGCTGTTCATCATATCGCTGACATTAACTAAACAGAAATATGTTATCCATAGGTATTTTCTACAAATTCAAAAACTTTTGAAAATGATTACTTTTAAAATATTTATTTTGGCTCTATCAATTATCTCTATCACATATATTTAGTCCCTCCCTAATAATGAATAATGATATTCAAAGTAAATTTTAATGTAAACTTTTGTATCCCATAGTGCACATTATAAAATGTAAACATAAAAGCATTATTAATGAAAAGAATAAAGAGGAACAGATGCATAACAGACTGCATGGAATTAGGGTGTTCTACATATACCTTTAATGATCATATGGAATAGAAAAAACCATCAAATTTGCTATCAATTTGTGCTCTGATTATCTCTTAATGAAGGAAGAAAACTGTTTTAAACAATTTTTTATAGAAGAAAATATTTAAATTTCATTACTATTAAATGTAATGCTTTTATTTTGCGCTTCCTTTGTTGCTCTAAGAACCACCAATAATAATCTCAGATGAGCCTGCATTATCAGATCACATACTTCCAGGTCTACGAAGTTATCTCTTCCCTGTCTGCAAAGCTATTCTAGGAACCAATCATTTATTGTCCACTGATGGTCTCATTTGCATTATACTCCAATACAGAAATAATTTAGTTACCAAAATGCACATATGTTCCTTTCCTTTTGGCTTTTTAAACCTTGAAAGGACATGTACAGATTTATAGTATATTTCTACAGAAAATATTTTGTAGGTCATCAGACTAGACTCTTATATAGATAATTATTGACAACAGATGCTTGTAATTTCCCATGCGACAGCATGTGCACTAAGATTTAATCGGCTCATCACCTGAGTGTACTGGAACTGTTAGCAAATAAAGGGCTTTTTAAAAAGGGAGCTGAGCATTTTACTGAAATAATGAAACTTTTTTTTTTTTAGCAATTTTAATTAAATAATGCAAAGGTACATTTGGTTAAACATTTTATAAAAATTCAAGCAAAATTAAAAACTTAGCCAATTTCAACATTTCTACAAATTTAACCTGTAACTATTTTGGTCAAATCCACCTTTAGCTGAATTAATGAGAACAAGGACAAGGGACATTGAAGTATTCTCCTCACCACAATGGAGGTTTTTCTCACTTTCCACACTGTATAGCCACTACATGGAAACTCCCAGAATGATGAGCGTTCAGTCATGCTCTACACTTTTCTTTTCAATGAAAAGTGATGTATCGCCTTGTTTTGCTTTTGACAAAATATGGACTAAACACAAGTATACAATAACAAGAATCCAAGAGTAGCCCATACACAAGTCAACTATGTGTATGTTTTTATTATTTAAAGCCCACCATTCAGCTTATCTGTCTAAAGATATGGTAACAAACAGTTTGTTTCTTTTTCACTAATGATACTGATGACCGTTCAGTTTAAGGGAGGGAAAGTCCAAGACAGCTGTTTGTTAATTCAGTCAATGACACAAACATAACTATTTCAGCTTCAGGACTTCTGACTTATTGCCTCTCCCTCAATGAGGTCAAACACTGATGGCAGATACAACAGCACAAAATCTTTTGGCATATGAAAGTTTAATACAGGAATGATCTAGGAATAGTCCTTGCTAGGTCTCCTCAACATCCCCCTTTGTTTCTTCATCCATAACATGTGACCTGCTTAGTTCCCAAGCTGTCAACCCACAGCTGCCACACACCATCTACTCCGCTGTGTGTGTGTGTGGACACTCCTCAGTTAAAGCCACATGACTGAGGTAAAACAGTGCATGATTGTGCTAGGAAAGAACAGTATCCAGTGATGAACATCCCTTTAACGTTGACTTTCCTAAAGTGAAATCAATAAAATAAAAAAGGAAAATTCTTTTTCCTTCTGGCTGAAGTTGGACTTAGTTGGATTTCTGGTTGTCAGAACTGGTACCACTTCTTATCTTTGTATTTCAACATCATCTAGAGGGGAGAAAACACACAAATGATGTTTTAAAAATGCCAGAACAATAATATTTATGTTATAGCTGAATTCTATATATTTCCCAAACATTATATCATTCTGAAACATATTATAGTGTTACTATATTGCTTACTTCAAATCACTTTATACTGAAAGCAATAAGTAAGACCTATTCCATTTAGAGAAAAAAAAGACCATACCTATGAAGAACTACAGCCCAGAAAGTCCTCTTATTTTTTTAGAGACATGACATTATCAAACTTTGGATCAGTATATTCTTTGGTGACCTAAGCTAATATCTTACAAATAAGGTACTTATCAGTTCTCTGATATGAACTAAAAACAATGGTTAAAGAACCTAGTGAATGAAAGGTTGAAAACTCCTCTTGTTGCCATCAAAAATGTACCGAGCACTTTCCTCTGAGGTAGGCACTGTATGGCATACCTTCCCTATATGAAATCATTTGGTCCTCACAGCTCTACAGGTTAGAGATTATTATTCTCCTCATCCTATAAATGAAGGAAATAAGGCTTATATGGGTTACCCAACGTAACACAAGGGTGAAACTGGGATTTGAGACCATGTGGTCTGATCCAAGAACCCACGAGCTTCATCACCTCAATATATTATCTTCAAAGACTCTCAAATATGGATCATAAACATAATTTGGTAGAAGTTTGAGCCTGAACTCTCTGCTAAATATTTAGTGTAGGGGTATATTCTGAAATTGGCTGAAGTGTTATATGCAATTAGAGATCACAATCACATACAGGGTTATGCCAACAAAATTCTTGACCAACGTCACTAGCCTATAACTGAGGTGTGTGTTAGCCAAGTACAAGGACTCACATAAGGATCTCCAAACCTCTTTGAAGCCCTGCACAAATTGCTCCCAAGTCAAGTGACCTCTTTCATGCATTCCAGGTGTCAGCATTCTTGAGCAACGAAAAGATGACTTTTGATTGAAAAATTTAAAGAGCTATTACTGACAGAGTAGGTGCTCAAATCTAAAAATAACCTTAATACGGTTTCTTCAGTTAACAAACTAAAAATGTCCTCAAGGGCTAGGCTAGGAACCAAGGGTGTAAAGTAGCCCAGTGTAAAGCATCACAGAGTGGCAGATCTATGTGTCAAAATGAAGATGTATATTCTATACCTAAGGGACTTTAAAGTCAGTTTGTGTAAGTGTTACTATGCTGGCCAACAAAGCTTATTTATAAGAAGGCCAGCTAGGGATCCTTTCTTTATAGCATATGTTTTAAGGTCCAACATGACTTCTGACTTCATCAAGATGAATTCATTGCAAAAATGCATTTCATTCATCCTCTGTATGAATTGGTCTACAAATAAAAATGTTTACCAATTTTAGCTATTTTAGATCAACCTAAAGAATCAAGAGAGGCAAATTATTTCCTTTTCCAGGAGTTAGTAGTAAAACCTGAAAACCCTGCATTTCCTAAAACTGTTGCAAAATCATTGGCTTTGTTTACAAAAAGCCTGAAGGTGAGCAGTTTCCTTCAAAATTTATAAACTTCAGTAAGAAACCAGACTACTGAAATATATTCTTGTAATGGCTCCCTCTGGTGGCAAATCTGGAACTTGCAAGTACAGAGGACAAATGAAAGTTCTTGTGTAGAAATACAATAGCTATTAAAAAAAAACAAAACCAAACATAAGAAAGAGTGAAAAGGATTCTAAGGGAAAGGAGGGAAACTGAGTGGGGAGAAATTAGAGAGGAAGACAAACCACGAGTGACTCCTAATCGTGGGAAACAAACAAAGGGTTGCGGAAGAGGAGAAGGGTTGGGGGATGGCGTGATTGGGTGACGGGCACTAAGAAGGGTGATGGGCACTAAGGAGGGCACTTGATGGCACTATACGTTGGCAAATTGAATTTAAATTAAAAAAAACTCAAACATTTTCATACTTGTTTTAACTAGGCTATTTTGTTTAAATATTTGTTTGATAGACATACCTCATGAGCGTGTTTAGAAAATGAATCTGCACTGGACAACATAGCTGCAGTTCTTTCTTCCAGATCACCAAGTTTCTGCCCTCTTTCATCTAGTGCCAGCCTGGCTCGTGCTAATTCACCAACAACTCCAGAGGCTGCTCCTTTCACACCTTCAATGCCGCCAGGGCCAGGAATATGCTGTGCAAGACTCCTTGATGCCTTTCCTGAGGATGATTCTCCAACTGAATGGATTTGATAAATGAAAGAGTAACTCAAGAAATGAAAATTTTATTAATATCCTCCTATATAACATTAAAACACAATTTTAAGGTTGAGTGACAATATAATTGTAATATTTATATAACTCATTTCATAATGTTTTTATATGATTTTAATAATTTTTAGTTTTTTAAACATGCAAAAACAGAAAAATAATATTAATTAATATTCTACTCTATATTAGTTTATATAACAAAATTTGTTTAAAAAAGGGGCTAGTAGGGATCCCTGGGTGGCGCAGCGGTTTGGCGCCTGCCTTTGGCCCAGGGCGCGATCCTGGAGACCCGGGATCGAATCCCACGTCGGGCTCCCGGTGCATGGAGCCTGCTTCTCCCTCTGCCTGTGTCTCTGCCTCTCTCTCCTCTCTGTGACTATCATAAATAAATAAAAATTAAAAAAAAAAAAAAAGGGGCTAGTAATTATTTGTTGCAATGAATAATGGGCATACTGATGCCAGTTTACAGAACAGTAAAAATTACTATTGGGTGTGCAAAACATTAAAGATAAATTAATTTAAACATAGGGATTTGATTTAGTTTATTTATTCCATGCTTTCTCATACTTGAAATACTATGCTTAGGCTTAGAAGTAAAGGAAAATGAAGAATTTATTCATTATTCTATTTTTGTGTCCATTAAGTTGTGGATATACTACATCCCTTTCTTTCCATTTCTTGTCACATAAAAATAGATCAATTTTTTCCTTCAAAAGATCTCAGGAATTCAACTGCTTCCTTTCCGTACATAATCCAGACCTTGATTACCTCAGAAGTCTTAACTTCTGTTAAAGATTGAGGTCCGATCTTCCCTTTTCCCTCATCATGCATTTCTCTCATTAGAAATATAATTCCCATACCATAAATTTGCCCCTGAATATGTTAGTAGCTTTTAGTTTATTCAGAAGGTTGTGCAACTATCATCACTAATTCCTGAACATTTTCTTAAAAACAAAACAATCCCATGCTAACTATTGGCAGTCACATCCCATTTCCCCCTCTTCTCAGTCCTTGTCAATCAATAATCTACTCTGTCTTTATACACTTTCCTATTCTGAACATTTCATATAAGTGGATTCATACAATCAATATGTGGCCCGTGTCTGGCTTTATTCACTTAAAATAATGTTGTTAAGGTTCAACCATGTTGTAGCATGCATCAGCACTTTATGCTTCTTTTTTCTTTAAATATTTTATTTATTCATTCATGAGACACAGAGAGAGAGCCAGAGACATAGGCAGAGGGAGAAGCACGCTCCCTGTGGGGAGCCCGATGTGGGACTTGATGCCAGGACCTTGCGATCACAACCTGAGCCAAAGGCAGACGCTCAACCACTGAGCCATCCAGGTGTCCTAGCACTTCATGCTTCCTGATGCCTGAATAATACAATATTCTGTTTATCAGCTCATCAGTTGTTTCTACCTTCTGGCTTTTATGAATAACGCTGCTATGAACATTTGTACAAGCTTTTGTGTGAATATGTGTTTTCAATTCTCTTGGGTATACCGAGGAGTGGAACTGTTGAGTCACATGATAACTTTATGCTTAACCTTTTGAGGAATTGCCAGTTTTCCAAAGAGGTTATGCCAGTTTTATATTTCCATCATCAATGTATGAGTTTCAATTTCTCCACATTCTTGCAAACATCTTTTTGACTACAGCCATTCTGGTGTGAAGTGGTATTTATTTGATTTGTACTTCCCTAATGAGAAATGATATTGTATCTTTTTTGCTGTGTTTATTGGCTATTTGTATATTTTGGAGAAATGACTATTCAAACCTTTTGCCCATTTAAAAACTGGGCTATTTGTCTTTATATTAAGTTGTAAGAGTTCTTTATATATTTTGCATACTGGACTCTTATCAGATTTTAGATATATCAAATATATGATTTATAATATTTTATGATAATCTGTGGTTTGTCTTCTCACTTTCTTTTTTTTTTTGTTTTTCTTTTTTTTTTAATTTATTTTTTATTGGTGTTCAATTTACTAACATACAGAATAACCCCCAGTGCCCGTCACCCATTCACTCCCACCCCCTGCCCTAGTTCGTTTCCCAGAGTTAGCAGTCTTTATATTCTGTCTCCCTTTCTGATATTGCCCACACATTTCTTCTCCCTTCCCTTATATTCCCTTTCACTATTATTTATATTCCCCAAATGAATGAGAACATATGTTTGTCCTTCTCCGACTGACTTACTTCACTCAGCATAATACCCTCCAGTTCCATCCACGTTGAAGCAAATGGTGGGTATTTGTCGTTTCTAATGGCTGAGTAATATTCCATTGTATACATAAACCACAGCTTCTTTATCCATTCATCTTTCGTTGGACACCGAGGCTCCTTCCACAGTTTGGCTATCGTGGCCATTGCTGCTATAAACATCGGGGTGCAGGTGTCCCGGCGTTTCACTGCATCTGTATCTTTGGGGTAAATCCCCAACAGTGCAATTGCTGGGTCGTAGGGCAGGTATATTTTTAACTCTTTGAGGAACCTCTTCTCACTTTCTTGATAGTGTTTTTAAATTTTATTGAAATACAATTATCTATTTTTTTCTTCAGTTGCTTGTGATTTAGGTATCATAACTAAGAAGCCACTCACTGTCTAATATAGGGTCACAGAGATTTATATCTATTTTCTTCTATGACTTTTATAGTCTTAGCGCTTACATTAAGGTCTTTGGTCCATTTTGAGTTAATTTCTGTGTATGGTGTGAGGTGAGAACACAACTTCATTCTTTTGCATGTGGATATCCAGTTGTCCCAACACTATCTGTTGAAAAAACTATTCTTTCACCTTTGAATTTTCTTAGCAGCCTTGCAGAAAATCAATTAACCATATATGTATGGACTTATTTCTAGATTCTTAATTCTATTCCATTGGTCTATGCATTTCTCCATATGCCAGTACGTACTACCTTGATGATTAACAGCCTTGTTGTAACTTCAGAAATGTAAAGATGTGAGTCCTCCATCATTTTCCTTTTTAAAAAAATTTTTGTATGTGTGGCTATTTTGGATTCTTTCCATTTTCATATAAATGTTAGGAGCAGTTTGTTTCTTTCTTCAAAAAAATAGCTGGGATTTTGACAGAGATTGTGCTAAATGTATAGATCAGCTTGAGGAGCTTGGCCATCTTCCCAATATTAAATCTTCAAATCCGGGAACATAGGATGTCAATCTATTTATCTAGGACTTAAGATCTTTAAATGGTGTTTTGAAGTTTTTAGTGCATTTTACACTCCTTTTGTTAAATTATTCTTAAGTATTTTATCTTTTTGATGCTATTATAAAAGGAACTGTTTTCTTAAATTTCATTTTGTTCACTGCTAGTGCATAGAAGAAATGAAATTGATTTATACTTATCTTGTATCCTGCAATCTTGCTGAACTTATCTGTATTTTTTTTTTGGGGGGGGGTGGATTCCTTAAGATAATCTATTTACAAGATTATGTTATCTGCAAATACAGACTTTTACTTTTTCCATTCCAATCTGCAAGACCTTTAGTTCCTTTTCTTGCCTAATCGTCTAGAATTAAAACTCCAAGTATAAGGCTAACTAAAGAGGTAAGACTCTTTGAATTTCCATCTAAAGGTTAGTATCAGTTACAACATTTTTGTGGGGGGAGGGCAATTCTGATAAGGACTTCATTAAGTGTGTATCTGTGTATGTATAAATCAGTTTTGGGAGAATTGATGCCTTTTACTGAATCTTCTACTGCATGAACATGGTATATTTCTTTTGAGTCTTTAACTTCTGTCAACAAAGTTAAATAGTTTTCTATTTTTCCCATAGAGGTTCTAAACATCTTCTATTAAGATTTATTTCTAAATATTCAACTTTTTTGGTATGTTTTGATAGGATATGTGGGTAGACAGAATAATGTCCCCTACTCCTCTAAAAGATGACCATACTCTAATTCCTGGAACCTGTGATTCTATTACCTTAAACAGGAAAAGGAACACTGCAGATGTGATGAAGTTAAGGATCCAGAGATAGATTACCCAGGTAAACCCAATGTAATCACAAGCAAAGAGCTACATGCAGAGAGATATGGCTTCAGAAAAACAGAGATACAACAAAGTTGTTGGCTTTGATGCTTTAACTAGGGCAATTATATTCTCTTATCTTTCTTTATTCCTGACAGTGTTTACTTGTGCCATCCTCTTCTTTTGTGTAGTTTCACCAGAGATTTATCAATTTTATTAGATTTTTAAAGAATCAACTTCTGGCTTTGTTAGTTTTTTTTTCTATTTTGTATTTGTTTGCTAAGTCATTACTACCTTACCTATGTTTCTGTGGTTTATTTGCTGTGTTTTTTACCTTTTTGAGATGGGTCCTCAAGTTCACTCAATTTCATGTTTTCTCCTTCTAATAATACTGCATATATATTTAAGGTTATAAATACCACTGCTACTTTAAATGCATACCAATTATTATGAATTCTTTGACACATGGGTTTTTCAAGTTTATTTCTTAATTGTCAAACGGGAATTTAAAATTAGCTTTGCTATTAATATTAAGCATAAATGGATTGTGATTAGATCATAAACTCTTGATTTTAATGCTTTGAAATTTGATTTTTAAAAAATCATTTGATGTGTGGTCAACCTAAACCCCAACTTTTTAAAATGCAAGTTTCAAACATATAGGAAGATAAAAGAACTATATCATAAGCATCCATACATTATCTAATTTTGATAATAGTTAACTGTTTTTGCTATGTGTCTATATGTAAAATTTTTAAATAAAATATTTAAAATTCATTATACACATTATGACATTTTACTCCAAAATAATTTAGTATACCTCTGTGTTTGAAAAGAATGCATTCTGTAATGTTCTATATCTGTTCATTAGGTCTAAGTTAATTAATTGTGTTGTTCATATCTTCTATATCCTTTACTATAAGACTTATTGTTGTCTGCTTTTATATCTCAATCAATAGGCATATTCCCCCACTATGATTGAGAAATGGTCTCTTCTAGTAGTTATGTCAATATTTGTTTTTTATATATTTTGAAGTGAAATATAAGGTACATTCATTAATGTCCTAATGTTTACACTTTGATATTAATATAGCTAAACCAGCTGATTCTTCATTTGTGTTCATGCTTTTCTTTTAGAATTTTAATATTTGTTTTCAATGTCTTTTGTGAACAATGTGCATTTCTTTTTTTCTTTTTAAATTCAACTGGATAATTTTTGCCTTTTAAATGGGACATAATTGGGGTGCCTGGGTGGCTCAGCCAGTTAAGTGCCTGCTTTCAGCTTGCATCATGATCCTAGGGTCCTAGAATGGAGCCCTGTGTCGGGCTCCCTCCTCAGTGGAGAGTCTGCTTCTCCCTTTCCTTTCCCTCACTTGTGCTATTTTTCCCTCACTTGCTCTCTCTCAAATAAATAAAATCTTAAAAAAAAAAAAAGATAAATGGGATGTTATTACTATGGTTATTTATATTTAAGTCTACCATCTTCTATGTGCTTTCTATTTACCTCATCTGTTTTGTGTTCTTTCCTCCTTTCTTGCCTTATTTTGGAAGGATTGTGATTTTCCTGTTATTCACCTGGAAGTTTTGTACTAGGTTATAGAAATCACCTTAGAAATTATAACATGCATCCTTAACTTATTAATGCTACCTGATATTTTTAAAAAGTCTCCCAAAAAATGTATGATCTCAGATCACGTTAAATCCACTTTACCCTTTGTGACTCCCTTGATTTTGTTTATTTGTATGTGTATATGTATATACACATACTACAAGACTTTGATTTACAGTTTATAAAGATTATATTTATACATGCACTTATTACTTTCTAAAACATTGTTTCCTACTTCTCTGACATTCCATGGAGGATTATTTTCCCTCTATGTGAAGTACATCCTTTAGTATTTCCTTTAGTGTGATGGCAAGTCTTATTCATTTGTTCATTTGTCTAAAAATGTCTCATTCCTGAAGGATATTTTCGATCTTTGGCTGTTGAGAAGCCAGTCTCTAGCTTGTTAAAAGACACCTCATTTTCCTCTAGCCACTCTGAAGATTTTCTCTTTGTCTTTGATATGCTCTATTTTCATGCGACACATTGAGCTGTGAATTTTTAAAAATTTATTTTAGAGAGAGAGTGAGTGGGGGGGGAGAAGTAGGGGAAGGGACAGAGGGAGGAAGGGGAAGGGGAGAGAGAAGGAGAGATGGAGGGCGGGAGAGAGAGAGAGAATGAGAGAATATCTCAAGCAGACTCCATGCCGAGCTTGACGGAGGACTTGATACCATCATTGTGAGATCATGACCTGAGCTGAAACCAAAAGTCAGGTGCTTAATTGACTAATTCAGCCAGATACCCACCAGCTGTGAATTAAAAAAAATAAAATCCTTAGAATTCATTAGACTTCTTGAATGTATGAATTGGTATCTTCTATCAATTCTGAAAAATTTCCAGCCGTATGTCTTTATATATTGATTCTTCTTCACATGCTTTCCTATTTCTTTCTTGAGAAATTTAAACATATGTTAGATCTTACCACTGCAACTTCTATTTCTTGTATCTTCTTTGTATTTACATCTGTTTTGTTTTTCTGTACTACATTCTAGATGGTCTATCTTGCCTATCTTCAAGCTATATAATTTTCTCTTCAGTTGTGTCTAATTTGTGGTTAAATTTATCCAGTTTTTGTTTTTGAATCTTTCAGTTCCACAATTTCATTTTTGTTTTTCACACATTTGTTGTATTGATTTTTATAGTTTTCAGTTATCTGACAAAATGTTCAGGCACAGTACTTATGAATATAATATACATAACTATTTTACAGTTTGTGTCTGATAATTCTAGTATTTGAAGTAACTGTGATTCTATTTCTGCCCTTTCTGTTTTCATTGTTCATGGTATTGATTACTAGTGTTCTAGGTTAACCTGGACAACTTTTTTGAAAAACTATTTTTACAAATAATTTGAGGACTTGAATATGTTATCTGCCTTTAGAGAACATTTTCACTTGCTTCTCCCTGGTGCTGGGGACTTGAGCAGTCTGTAAAAATACTTTAATTAAGGTTGCAAGTTTTCTGGGACAGTCGATAATTTAAAGGCGAGGTCAGTCTGTGTGTCTGAGGACTGATTTATTTCTAGGTCACCTTTACTCTTAAGCCATGGCCTTTGGGGTCCTTGCAAAGAGAAGTTATTGAACAAGATCTCTACCCTTGCCTGTTCTAGGAGCCCATCTTGCTAGTATGAACACAGTTTAGTATCTCAGCCTTCTGTTTCAGATTAGCAAAGTACTCCAGGGTAAAAGTGGCCTCAGTTTGCCAGGCTCAGCACTCTGGGTTCCCATCCTTTCCCATGTCCTAACTATACCTGTTAGCTGTCTGATGTTGTTAAAAATTTTTTAAAAAATACAATTTTTGAATTTTGTGGAACTTTATCAACTACATTGGTCCCCATGACTTAAAGAACAGTCTTTATTTTTAAAAATTAAAACTGACTGATCCTCTCAGTACCAAGATGATTGATCAATCATCTGGGTAAGTTTTGAAAATTAAATTGTACTGCACTGCTACTTACTGATGTTTAATCTTACAGTTTTTCTAATTAGTCAAACACAAAAGGAAAGTTCTATAATACTTCAGTAAAACAGAAAGAATAAAAGGAAAAAAAATTACAGACAGGTAACTCCTATTTGAAAGAAAGGTCAATCATTGATTCATTAGCTCATTCAAGGACAAATTTCTACTATGTGCAATTATGTCGAAGGCAGTAAATGAACTAGATTTTGCTATCCTAAATAACCTTCTAGTTCAATGATAATAGTTCTGGAGGTTTTGTAAAATAAATGTTTACATTAAAAACTTTTTCAAAGTTAATGTCATCAATTAAAGTTAATTATAGAATTGAAATAATAAGATCACATTTAATGAAAATAAAATGCTTTCTAAACCATTCATTTAAAGTTGTGAATACTCCTTTTTAACCACCTGAAGCTACCCCTGATTTTGGTTAGAATGACAGAAAAAAACCTTTTATGTATTTTTGCTAAAAACATGGATATATTAATTACTGACAAGAAAAAAAAGGTGATAATTTATACATAAGAAGAATTTAAATGGCTTGAATGTTTCAGTTTTACAGATACAATATCCAAATTAAATAAATCAACTTACATAGTTCTTCTCTATCAAGAGATTGTGCACCACCTCCAAATAAGCCTTTAAAGAATCCCCTGTTTGGTGCTTCAGGTGCTTCTACAGGAGTGAAGAGTTCACCCAACATCTCCTTTAAAATCAAAACAAACTGTAATTGGTAAAGTTACAGGGAAACTCAACTATAATTCACAAAACTGTCACTAAAACTCTAACTTAAGCTTATAATATGTTGAGATTCACAATTAATGAGCCTGTTTCAAGTGACTACATCTAGTACCTACTGATCTAGTCAAACAGTTTACTGAAGCAGCATAACTTGCTGCTTGCTACTTTGGCTAGATTATTTTCCTTATGTTTCAAGCAAAGATGATATTCTTGCTTAACTGTAACAAGATTTCAATCATTATGACAAAATTTTCCCATAATTCTTAACAGGATTAATAATTAGGTCTTCCTACATTAGGAATAAGAAAAGCTACCAGTAAAGTTGAAAACTTTAGTGTGATGATGAGGATGAAGATATATAGTTTTGGAATTATCATGTTCAGCTGAGTCAGAAAATTAGTAATTTAGAAAGACACTTCTTTTTTCATAAACATAGCCTAGGAAGAGAATTATGCCCATGAGTGTTTTATTAATAAAAACTAACAGTGCCAAGTTAAACAAGTCAAACAATTAAAGTCTCTTTATATTCCATAAAATATTACAGAAAAGTTTATTTGTGTTTCAATAAAAAGACTATTGTTTAGAACAGGCAGCTGACAGCAACTGTGCGGTTAATGGTTCTTTGTGAATAAATTTTAAAAGGGACTATACCGCCTGTCCTGAAATTCCCTTTTCTTTTTATAAAAAAAGAACTATTAAAAATGATTGACAAAAAAAAAAAAAATGATTGACAAATAATAAAAAAATTATTTTTTTTTATTATTATTTTTTTAAGCAAACTATATGTACTGTTTACAGTAGCAAAGGACAACAAATCATGTACAAATTGGTGAATAAACAGAACAGAGCCAGCCGACCTCCCACCCTCGCCCGGACAGCAGAACACAAAGGAAACGCAAAGGCCTTCGGCAAGATTTCAGGCAGGTGAGGGACGATGTCGCGGTCCCGCTCGGGGACTAGGACCGGCGGCAGTGGGTGTGCACGCAGCAGCAGGAGAAGCAGCCGTGTAACTGGTACAGAACAAAATCACGTCCTAAAACATACACCCCACACCTACTGGGAAAGCAGCGCAGCCCACGTCCACAAGGGCAACGCCAAGTCACCGCTGCAGGGGCTCCACCGCTAACATACTGAAATTCCAGAAATGTGGCAGGGATATGGGAAGGTTTCTTTCTATATTGTTTGAAATTGCTGTCACTATTCTTCAGAGTATAGAAATGGTAAACTAACTCAGGAGACAAGAAAGGTTGCTGACATGTTATCAACTTTGTAGATAATACACAGAGAGGGAAGAGGAATTTCTCTAAGGATGGTAGCAATATTATTATAAGGCAGCTGGGAAGCTTTAGAAGCAAAATAAAAATACAGTGAAGCTTTGGGATTGCATTTCTGCCCACTTAAGAGAAGAAGCTATGATACAAAAGACAAGTACATTATTGGTTCCAGGTAGGAGTTCTGCTGTATCTGGTTTTACATTATTATAGTTGAAGATAAAGCATGTACTTTTTAGAGTTTCTTCCTTAGGGCTGGGCTATGAAAGTTAATAAAGGATGTCCAAAGATTTTACTTTTAAGTATATTCATATTAATGTTGTTTGTCCAACCAGATTTTAAATGGGAAGAGATAATTGTTAACAAAATATAATACAGAGTTTCATTTATAATGTTGAGGTGGATTGAAGCCTATACATTTTAATTTTCTTTTCTCTGATATTCTACGAAGTGGAGTAAAACTGGAATGAAAAATTTCAAGTCAATAAGTCAAACATTTTAAAACTTATCGTAGAATATACTGATAACTGTTATATAATACAAATTTATATTACAAGGTGATTTTAGGCATATTCCCAATGTGTAAAACAGATTCCCATTTAAACTGTATCTACTAAATTGATACAACAAAAATGGCAAACAGCTACCATTTGAGGGTCTTTTATGAGTAACATGACATATAA
The DNA here is from genome assembly GCF_011100685.1 of Canis lupus familiaris. Classification (NCBI taxonomy): domain Eukaryota; kingdom Metazoa; phylum Chordata; class Mammalia; order Carnivora; family Canidae; genus Canis; species Canis lupus. The sequence continues at coordinate 38,679,349 of NC_049222.1, read as the reverse complement.
CAAGTGATAGTGTAAAGCATTTTAAAATTTATTTTAGAATTATGGTTTACAGCTCTTTATTTGGTGTTTACTGAGCTTATAACTTTACAAATGTAAAGTAAGAAATATTTTAAAAATATGTATTGTAGCTTGTGTTTCCTTGTGTTTCTTTGGAAAGCCTTCTCTTGCTCCTTCTGAACCCCTCATCTCCAAGTAAATGCTGCTTTCTCTCACTACAGCTTAATTTATATTTTCTTTAGTTTTATATAAGTGGAATCATACAACATTGTGAAGTTTTTCTTTTTATTTGCTTGCCTTATTTCACTCAGTATAAAATTACTGTGAGATTCATCCATGATACTGAATGTTATCAACCGTTCATTCCTTTCTATTGATGACTTGTATACTGCAATTTGATTATTCATTGATCTGTTGATAGACACTTGGGTAAGTTTCCAGTTTTTTGGCTAGCACAAGTAAAACAGTTACAAATATCAATTGCCTCTTAAGTTAAAAAACTAGGAATAGAATGGCTAGATACTTGGTTTATGAATGTTTAACATTTAAGAAACTGCTGTTTTCCAAAGTGGTTGTACCAATTTTTTTTTTTTTTTACATTCCCAGCAGTGTATTAGAGTTCTAGACCCTTTCCATCCTTGTAAGAACTGGATATGATATTTTTTAAAAAATTTGAGGAACAGAGAAAGAGAGCGTGTGCCCATGCACACATGAGTCCAAGAAGGGGGAGGAGCACAGGGGAAGGGAGAAGGAAAGGGAGAGAATCTCTAGTAGATACTGCTGAGCATGGAGCCCAACACCAGGCTTGATTTCATGACTCTGAGATCAATACCTGAGTTGAGATCAATGGTTGGACACTTAACTGACAGCAATGGCATAGTATTCTTTTTAATTTTAGCCTTTCTGGTAAAAGTGTTTAATGATATCTCATTGTGGTTTTAATTTATAGTTCTTTAAGGCCTAATAATGCTGAACATCTTTTCATGGTGAAGCATGTGTTCAAATATTTTGCCCATATTTTTACTGAGTTATCTTCTTTCTGTTGACTTTTGAGAGTCCTTTACATATTCTGGATATAAGTGCCTTATAGATAAATGTTTTGCCAAAGTTCTCTTCCAGCCTGTGGCTTATCTCTTTATTTCTTAAATGTTTTTGATGAACATAAGTTTTAAATTTTGTTGAAGTTGTCAATTTGTTCTTTTACAGGTGGTGAGTTACACCTGTTCTTTTACAGGTGTAGCTAAGAAATCTTTGCTTAGCCCAAGTTAACAAAGATCTTCTCTTAGGTTCCTTCTAAAAGTTTTACAGTTTTAGGATTTACATGTAGGTCTATGATCCATTTTGAGTCCACTGCTATACATACTGTGAGACATGAATCAAAGCTCTTTTTATTTTTTTGCATTTTAATATCCATTTTTTCTAGCATAATTTGTTGGAAAGGCAATTCTTTCTCAATTGCATTGTCCTCATGTATTAGTTTATAAGAACTCTATAGTCCATTCCACCAATCTATTTATCCAATTTGATGCCAAAATCATGTTCTTTTGATCACTGCAGCATTAAGTAAATCCTAAAATCAGGTGGTGTAACTTTATTCTTTTTATTCAACTTTATTCTTTTTCAGAGTTGCTCTGCCTATGCTAGGTCCCATACATTTCTATATGAATTTTAAAATAAATTTCTCCCAAAAAATTCCCACTAAAATTTTTGCGATTGACTCAAATCTATAGATCAATTTTTGGAGAACTGATATTTTAATATTGAACTTTCTGACCTATGAACAAGGTACATATTTCATTTATTCGTGTTATTAAAAATTTCTCAGTGTTTTTGTGATTTTGAATGTAGAAGTCTTTCATATTTTTTGTCAGATTTATCCAAAGTAGTTCGTATTTTTTGAGGCTATTATAAATGGTTTCATTTGTCAGATTTATCCAAAGTAGTTCGTATTTTTTGAGGCTATTATAAATGGTTTCATTTATTTAAGATTTTATTTATCTAAAAGAGAGAGAGAGAGTGCAAGAGCGTAAGCACACAAGCTTATTTATTTATCTAAGAGAGAGAGGGAGAAGCAGACTCCTGCTAAGCAGGGAGCCAGACATGGGGGGCTTGATCCCAGGACCCTGAGATTACAACCTGAGCTGAAGGCAGATGCTTAGCTGACTGAGGTACCCAGGCACCCCTAAATGGTGTTTTTTAAATCTCAATTTCCAAATGGCCATTGCTAGCATAGATTTTTTTAAAAAAATATTTTATTTATTTATTCATGAGAGACACAGTGAGACACAGGCAGAGGGAGGAGCAGGCTCTATGCAGGGAGCCTGATGTGGGACTCAATATCAGGACTCCAGGATCGTGTCCGGGGCCGAAGGCAGATGCTCAACTGCTGAGCCACCCAGGCGTCCCAGATTTTTTTTTTTTTTTTTTTATATTGGTCCATATCCTGCATTCCATCAAATTGTCTTTATTTCTAAAAGCTTTCTGGATGTATTTCATAGATAGATAATCATGTCATCTGCGAATAACTGGTTTACATTTTTCCTTTCCAACTGAGATGCTTTTTCTTTTTCTTGCCTGACTAGAACCTTAAATACAACACTGAACGAAGTATTGAGAGTGAACATCCCTTTCTACCTACTGATTTTAAAGAAAAATAATTCAGTAACTCATCACTAGGTATTATGTTAGGTGTAGATTTCCTTAGATGTCCTTTAAGCTCCCTTTTATTCCTTTGCTGAGATTTTTCTCTTTTTTAATTAGGAATGGATGTTGGATTTTATCAACTGCTTTCTTTTGGTTTACTAATATGGTGAATTATATCGATTGACTTAAAAATGTGAAGTCAACTCTGCATTCTTGGGATAAATGCCATGGTAATTTATCATGCCAGAATTATCCTTCTGATATATGGTTGGATTAAATTTGGTAAAATTTTGTTCAGAATTTTTACATCTATATTTGTGAAGTATATTGGTCTATATGTAATTTTCTTGTGCTTTGTCTATTTTTCATATCATATTAATTGTAGCTTCTAGAATGAGTTGGGAAGAATTTCCTTACTTCAATTTTTGAGTTTTGTGTAAAACTAGTATTATTTCTTCCTAAAATGTTGATAGAATTCACCAATGAAGCTCTCTGGGCCTGGAATTTTCTTCTCAATTACTACAATAGATACAGTACTCTTCAGGTTATCTATTTTTTTCTTTAGTAAGCTTTGGTAATTTGTGTCTCTCCAGGAACTTGTCCATTTCATCTAAGTTTTTGAGTTTACTGGCATGAAGTTGTTTATAGTATTTCCTTATTATCCATTTTATAAGTTGTTTATAGTATTTCCTTATTATCCATTTTATATATTTGTAAAATCTGTAGTAATGTCACTTCTCTCAATTTTTGATTCTGGTAATTTTTTAAAAAATATTTTATTTATTTATTCATGAGAGACACAGAGAGAGAGAGGCAAAGACACAGGCAGAGGGAGAGGCAGGCTCCATGCGGGGAGCCTGTTCTGGGACCCGATCCTGGGACTTCAGGATCACAACCTGAGCTGAAGGCAGATACTCAACTGCTGAGCCACCCAGGCGTCCCTAATTCTGGTAATTTGTAACTTCTCTCTTCATAATCAGACTGGCTTGAGATCAACTTTATTGATTTTAGAGATCAAACTTCTTCAATGTCTAATCTGTTGTTAATCCCATCCAGTATAATTTTTATCTCAAACGCTGTAGCTTTTTATCTTCTGATTTTGGTCTTTTGCATCTTCCAGTTAACTTTTTGAATGTGTGGAATACATTTATAGTAACTGTTTGATGTCCTTCTGCTCGAATTCCAATATTTGTGTAGTTCTGGTTTGGCTTCCTAGATTATTCTTCTCATTATGGGTCATATTTTCAAGACAATCTGACTGGACACTAGATCTTCTGACTTTTACCTTGTTGAGTACTGGATATTTCTCATTTCTCTAAGTTGTCTTGACCTTCATTCTGGGATACTAGGAGATATTTTGATCCTTTTGGGTCTCACTTTCATAATATGTTAGGCAGGTCAGAAGCAGCACTCATTTTTAAGGCCAATTATTCCTCAACTAACGAGGCCAGACCTTCCTGGGATCTACCCAATCATACATTAAAGTAGGCTGAATAATGGTCATCTAAAATATCAAGTTCTAATCCTTGAAACCTATAAATGTTACACCTTGTTAAAAAAAAATGGGGGTGGGGGGATCTTTGAAAATGTGACTATTTTGCCATGGGGAAATTATCTTATCTGGATGGGTCCTAAGACCAATTATAAGTGCGGTAGTGAGGTAGAGGAAGATCTGACACAGGCAGAAGAAGAGGAGGCAAGGTGACTATGAGGGAGAGAATGGAATAATGCAACCGTAAGTCCAGGCATGATGTCAGCTAAAAGAGGATGGAAGGAGCAAGGTCTCCTCTAGAGTCCTTGGAGGGATCTATGATCCTGCCAACACCTTGATGTTGGCTGAGTGAAACTTACTTCAGATTTCTGACTTCCTGAAGTGTGAGAGAATAAATTTATGTTGTTTTGGTCACTAAGTTTGTTGCAGCGGCAAGTGCAACAGACACTTCAGAGTCTGAAGTGGTCAGACTCTGCCTCAGTACCTTCCCTCTATGCATGTATAGACATGCATAGACTATCGAGACATTAAAGCTGGAGCACTTCTTTTGTTTTCTGTCTCTCAGGGATTACCTTCTTTCATTGCTTAATGTTCAGGATCTTTAAAACTGTCGTTTCATGTTTATGTCTGCTTTTTTGGGGGTTACTTCAGGCAGGACAGTTAATATGGTCCCTATTATTCCATCTTGGCTGGAAAATCCATTAATGTTTGTAGGCATCTTCCTTATTTTTTTGGTTAAACTTAAATGAATGCACAATGCATTAGGGCACTCTGGAAACCAAGGTATACAGTTTATATTTACTACAGATTTTTAACAAAGCATTATTTTTAGGCACTGAAAATATAGAGTAAATAAAATGTCAATAATGTTCAAAGAAACATTCTATCACAAACTACTTAGAGTTCATTTTTCACTTATCTTTATATCACGAGGGGGCACACAGCCGATACTTATTAAAATAAACTGAGTTACTAAATGACCTTTTCATTTAAAAATAAATACGTAAGGCTTAGTGCCGCTGATAATAATTTTTACTGAAATAAGAGAAAACACTGACCAAAGAATAGACTTGATCCCAAAAAAGTGATGAAGTTTAAAATTTTGAGTAACTGAAGAAAATAAATAAATAAAAAATAAAAAATAAAATTTTGAGTAACTGAATTAAGACCACATTTCAGATGAAAATGAATTAAGAATATATTCGATTGCCCATTATTATTTTTTAATACAATAACATTTTACTAGTGAAAGGAAACAGTAAAGAAAAATTTTATCTTCCCCATAAAAAGCAAAAGTTTAATTCAGACACTTAGGAAACTTCAAAAAATATTTCTACCCAAATATAAGTGGAAATTTATATCTAAAATATCAGATCTGTAATTGATTCATCCTCAAGGTTTATTATATCATTAGAAGTACATTTCTAGGACAGTCTAGCTTACTGAGATAATACTAACATCTGGCGGTATATACTCTGTTAAGCATTATGCTAAGCACTTTATGTGCACTATGTTTTTTAATCTGCATCATATCCTATGGCATGGACACTTTTTAAAATCCTATTTTGAAAGATGATGAAGCTCAGAAATAGTAAGTAACTTGCCGAAGGTCACATACTTGTGTAATTATTAGCAAGGATGGGACTTTAATTCAGTCTTGATGCTAAAGCTCATATTCTAAAAATGAGCCACAAATTCATTATAAGTAAGTAAAATAGGGCTAATTGCAAAAACTTTCATTATAAAGTTCCCTTAGATAATGGTTTTCTCTAAGTATTAATTGTTTTATCTCGATATAAGAGTACTTTTATTTTGAAAGGTGAAATTAAACTGATCATTTGTAATATACAGCTGATCTTTGAACAGTATGAAGGTCAGGGGCCGAAATGTCCTGCACAGTCAAAAATCCATGTATAACTTTTGAATCCTCCATAAGTTTACTAATCATGTACTGCAGACCTTACTGATAATATAAACAGTGGATTAGCAAATATTTTATGTGTTATATTATAAACTGTATTCTTACATTAAGGTAGACTAGAGGAAAGAAAATATTAAGAAAACCATGAGGAAGAAAAAATACATTTACAGTGTTATACTGTATTTACTGAAAAAAAATCTGTGTATAAGTGCACTTGTACAGTTCAAACACATCTTGTTCAAAGGTCAACTGTATATACAAGTTCATAAGGCACTTGAATATTAAAAAAATTTTGTATTTAAAGAATGTAGTCTTTCATAAATAGAACAAAAATATTCAGAGGAAAACTATAAAATATTATTTTTTCTTATATGTATCTACATCCTTATGAATACAGAGTATATGAGAAGGGATGATGCAATGTGTAGATACAATTATTTGCGTATTAACACACCTCCTTAAAAAGGATTTCTTTGTGTGTGTATAATAGATATTTACTATATGTGGAGAGTGGGTATAAAATATATGTAATATTTCATATTTCTCTGCCATCACCGGGTAGGAAAAATATGGATGAATGAAGTAAGTCCCCCTTACAACAAGAGTCAGATGAAGTTATTTTATCAAAAGTCTCAAAGCAAATGCTCTGGAAAGGCAGGTTTTGGATTTTCCCATATAGGCACATTTGTATACTCCTGAGAGCGTAAGAGATGAACAAAAGTTAAGGGACATTAGAGAATATTTCATCCCTGAATAAATTATAGTAATATTTTTGTTATTTACCTGAAGATTTTCACAGGTCTCTTGACTGTAAGTGAGTCTCTGGATTTCTGTAGGTGAAACAAGATATAAAGCTTGTCCATTGTTGGTGAAGCAGAATGTTCTGGCTATCCGCATGTTGGTGAGGGGCAAGTAATACACATCCAGTAGAGGCCTTAAACTTGGCAAACTTGAGAAAAATATTAAAAAGTGGTTAATAATAAACAAGGTAGGTTTGGAAAACAGTATGGAGGGTTTTCAGAAAGTTAAAAATAGAACTATCTTATGATCCAGCAATCACACTACTAGGTATTTACCCAAAGAATACAAGAACACTAATTCAAAGGATACATGAACCCTTATGTATACTGCAGCATTATTTACAACAGCTAAGATATGGAAGCAGTTTTTTTGTATCAATCCATCTATGTATCTATGTATCTATATATACACATGCATATATGTATATATGTGTGTGTGTGTGTCATATACACACAATGGGATATTATTCAATCATAAAAAGAATGAAGTCTCGCCATTTGCAACAACATGGATGGAGCTGAAAAATGTAACATGTAGTGAAAGAAGTCAGTCAGAGAAAGACAAATACCATATGATTTCACTCATATGTGGAATTTAAAAAGCAAAACAGACAGGCAGAGGAAAAAGAGAGAGAGAGAAATCAAGAAATATTCTTATTTATAGAGAACAAACTGATGGAAGATGATGGAAGAATGGGTTAAAGAGGTGATGGGGATTAACAACGGCACTAGTCATGATGGCCACTGGGTGATGTATGAAAGTATTGTAGCACCATATTATACTCCTGAAACTAATACAAAACAGTATATTAACAATTGGAATTATAAAAAAAAATAAGGAAGGTAGGTTTTAGTTTTGAACAAAGTATTACAGAAGGCAAAAAAATGGCAGGACCTTATAAACCTTTATGATTTAGAATACTTGAGAGGGAGATAAAACTAATTTGTGTTCTTCATAAACTTGTTTACTATTAACTGAATGAAAATAAATTCTCAGTGTATATGACTGTAAACAAAAGCATTTAAGTGGGATATCATTCTGTAGTACTATGTTTTAAGGGTGTAAATGCCATATTTGTTTTCTTTAAAAATCTGTAACTCTTACCTAAAAGTCATAATATGTCCATTGGCACAGAAACAGGCAAGGCAAATACTGTTACTCAATGCTACAATATCTCCACGAAGCACAAAAGAGGTCTCTGTAATGTTTTGCTTGTAAGCACAGTTCTGAGTTGGCAGTGAGATGACTTTTGCTTGCTTTTCAGAACATATCACTGCATACTGGTTTTCACTGATTTCCTGAGAAGAGGACGGGGACACGGAGACAGGCCGTCGTTTTTTTAATTTCTCCTTTTCATCTTTTTCTTCAGGAACATTGTGTTCTCTCCAGGATTCATATGCAGGTGGCACTAAGCAGCCTGTGGTATCCAGGAATGCCATTCTCAGGATCGCTCCTTTTAACCTCAATATAGTACCTAAAATATGGAGGTGTAGTAGATAACAAATATTTTAAACCTCACAGCAAATAGGTCTATTCCAACTGTGACACATGGTAGCCATTCAAAAACATGTAGAATGCATATTATACTGAAATTGTATACCAGCTTACTAAAGGGATTCAACCTTCAAGAATGTATCTGAATCCAGAAAAGAAATCAACATTATATGCCCCAACCAGATAAATACTGGGATGCCCAGAACTATGTCTTCTCTCTTATCTGGCAAGTGTACTATCAACAAATTTGAGAGCAAGTGGATGGCATCTTAAGGTTGCACTGTCCAATATGGTAGCCACTAGCGACATGTTGCTACAGAGCCTCTGAAATGTGGCCTATCCAAATTGAAGCATGCTGTGAGAGTAAAATACATGTCAAATCTGAAGACTTAGTACAAAATATAATTTAAAGTAAAATATCTTAATAATTTAAAAATAATGATTACATGCTGAAATGAAAGTATTTTGGATACACTGGGCTAAATAAAATGTTATTAAAATTAATTTCACCTTGTTTTTTTTTGTTTTTTTGTTTTTGTTTTTTTACTTTTTAATATGGCTATCAGAACATTCCTTATGTTGCTTGTCTTTCCAGGTTTTTTTTTTCCCCTATATACAGAAGATTAGTAAGATTACCATCACTATGTAACCTTTTCTAACAACTAGGCATACAGAACATACTCAAATATTTATTGAGCTGAATGAATAAATCAAACTGTTTCTTTGATGTAAAGATAGTTCATAGATTATCATTAAAATCATAATTACATTTTAAGTTCTAAGTAATGTTAAAGTCCACTGTATAAACAAGGGATGATACACTAATGAGGTACAATCATGTTTTTTTCTATCTAAATCAGCATAAATTAGTAATGAAAACCAGATTTTTCAGTTATTTCCAGGTCAGGCTCCACATATATTTGATGAAATTTAATCTTCTTTTCAATATATGAAGGTCATAAATTCTTTCTTAAGTTCTAATAAGTCACCTTTTCCCAATACTTTAAAGAAAAATAACATTTTAAGACTCCACATTTAGATATTAAAAACAGCCAACTGTATGATGCTTAAAAAAATACTTTTCGCTTTTTCTCCTAAATATGGTATCATTCTTTTGTTTACAGAACATAGCATTTTAAGGTACCCTAGAATGCATTAGAACAGTTTTTTTTTTCATTTTCTAATGTAGTAATCATTTTAGACATGATCCTAGAGTTAAAAAAAAAATGCAAAACCTAAATGGCTGTATAAATAAACAATATTCTGGAATCTTTTTCCATGGATTCCTTCATTAAAAACAAGACTATATCTCCATTTAGTTTACATTTTAGAATTCTTAGATCAATTCAAAAATGAAAAGTGAAGGCTTCTACTAAATATAACAAGTCAGACCTTCAATATAAGTATAGCATGAAAGTATACTTACCACTTGGAGAGACAATTACTGGCTGAAGAAGCCTTTGCTCTCCTCCTGGGGGAAGGTTCAGTGCAATGACAAGCACTGTTCCCAATGTAGTACCAACCCATAAACATGGGGAGGGAGAGGAATCTGCCTTTCGGGTAAAAGTTTCACAGAAATGAAGAGCAGAGATTGCTTCTCGAGATTCTTTATCAATGCTGGTTACACTGGAACTCCGTGATCGGCTGAAGGAATTATCTTTTATATCTGAAATGATTTAAAATGATGTGAGATTGCCCAAGTTATAAAAGATCATAAAAACTTGGCCAAATACTTAGTCTGCAAAAACACAAAACCTGTAGCATATTTTAGTTTTCTTTTAATTGAAAAGAAAAACAATTTACTCTTTATGTTAATTTTTTCCTTTGCTTAAATATAAAATACAAACAGATAAATTCACACTTCTCAGAAGTGAGCTGGGTGCATTCCAGTAAAGTTTTGTATGTGTGATCTGCATGGTTTTTAATGCAGCACTTTGTTTTGTATCCTGGTTGCTTTTCTAATCTTAGACCTTACCACCTTCTTTTCTCATGATGCTGTTTCTTCCTTTGGTAATATAACTTCATGGCTGGGTAGAATTAGAAAACTATGGGCATTTTCAGTTGTCTACATTTTAAAAATGCACTTAGAAGTAACTCTGATTCTACCTTTAAATTTGTTGAATGAAGAACTTTTTTTCAAATATGTCCACATGAAAGCCTTTAAGCCATAAAAATTTAGCCTTCATTTTTCTCAAAAGACATTTTAACTGTAATCAACATTCATCCAAGGCATTTTACATCAAAACATATTAACTGGCATCTGGCTTATACTTAATTGCATACCAGGTATAATCCCTTTATCTGGCTCTTTCTGTAATGACAGGGATACTTCAACATTAAACTAATAAACCCTCTCTTGTCTTCAGCTACCTTCTTCACTGTGGCCAACTGCAAATTTACCTTGAGCCTTGGCCTCTTTTCTCTTGGAATTGAATTTCCAAATTTATGGGAATTTTTCCTCTTATGTCTCACTATGCAAAATCAAAATACATAATTTCCTCAAAGTTCCAAATTCTTCTAAAGGCACTTATATTCATGACAATCTTGTTCTAGGGAACAACACTTAAAATGAGTTTCAATTTTGCTCTTCCCTTTCACTTTACCTATACATCTGATGGGATGCCAAGTCCTGTTATTTTATTCCAGTGTTATTTCCTTCTTTCCACTACCAATCAGCCTCCATTACCCTTTGTTCAGGCCTTTATCACCATTCATCAAGACTGCTGATAATTCCCAAGTGGTCTTCCCACCTTCATTCTGTCAGGCTTCTAACACAACTCAATCAAATTTTATAAGGTACAGTCATAATTCTATCACTTCTATTTAAAAAATCTTCAGTGGTTCCTCTTTATTTGATCATGTTTAATATCTTACTCAAGTTTTTAAGATTCTCTACAAAATACTTTCAACTCTTTCCTGGCCCTATCTTCAGGACCTTGTGGGAATAAGCGGTGTCATTTATTGCTCACCAGACATTCCTTGCACTCACCTACTTCACACTTTTGCTTGTTATTTTCTTTCTGACTGGTTCCTGTGCCTCCCCCTTTTCTCGATCTGTCAAAATTGTGCATAATTATATGCCACTTAGGTACCATCACTTTCATGAAGTTTATCTTGAATCCTAAAACCATGTATGGTTGGTTTTTCTCTACTTTGAATCTCGATAGCTTTTCTCTCCCATGGCACTAATAGTATATTTGTTCTGTAGTTCTTTCAGAGTTGTCTTAGGCCTACTCTAAAGTGACTCTAAGTTTCTTGAGTATAAGAGCTGTGTCATTTTGATACCCTACAGAGTTCAGCATAGTGCCTGGCTTAAAAAGTATCCAATAAATACTTGCTGAAGGCAGATCCATAGTTGAAAGTATCTAAAGGTGTGATACATTAAAATTTCCAGTAGTTTTTACTGTTCACATCTAATAAATAGTTCCTCAAATCATATGCTTTCAATGCTATCATGAAAGAAATGACTTCATGCCATAAAAGATAAAAAAAAAAAAACACAACACAGTCAAATCTTCTAAATTGTATTTTATTAAATAGAAAAGGTATAATTGAATTCTAACTATATCCTCTAAAAGCTTTTGTAATTAAATTTAAATTCAGGGGCGCCTGAGTGGCTCAGCTGGTTAGACTCTTGATTCTCTTGATTTTGGCTCAGGTCATGCTCTGAGGGTCCTGGGATTGAGCTCTGTGTCTGGCTCCATGCGCAGCGGGGAGTTTATTTGTTTCCTTTTTCCTCTGCCCCTCACCCTGCTTCTATTTGCATGAACATTCTCTTTATCTTTGTCTCTCTCTCTCCCTTAAATTAATAAATAAATCTTATAAAAAATTTAAATTCATAAATTGACGAATATTTCCCCAAATAATAATTATAGACAACAAAATTTTGATTACAGTTAGCCTCTGAAAATAATAGAGTTACTAGTTATGGCAATAACATGGACAATTTCAGGGCAGCCTGGGTGGTTCGGCAATTTAGCGCCACCTTCAGCCCAGGGCTGATCCTGGAGACCCGGGATCGAGTCCCACGTTGGGCTCCTGCATGGAGCCTGCTTCTCCTTCTGCCTGTGTCTCTGCCTCTTTTTCTCTCTCTCTCTCTGTGTCTCTCATGAATAAATAAATAAAATCTTTTTAAAAAAATAACATAGGCAATTTCAAACTACAGTTCCTAAAAATGTTTTGTCTGTTTTGTCTGTACTTCCTGTTAAAGATTTTGACATGGCAAAAAAAGAACTATTTCCTGTAAATGAAACAATTTTTTATAAGCAACAGCTCATTACTGGATGAGTATGTAATATTAAATATATAAGCTGATTCCAAATGTTAACTCTAAAGTTTTCAAAGTTATTTTAGTAAAATAATAGAAATTTTCCTTATTTAAGATTTTAAGTAATCTCTATACCCAACATGGAGCCCAAACATACAATCTCAAAATCAAGAGTCTCATGCTCTACTGAGCCAGCCAGGCACCCCAAATAGTAGAAATTTTAGATGTAGTTCCCAATGATAAAAAAATATTTGTTACTTTAATAAATCATACACATACCAGGTGATTGGACATATATTTTCAGTTGTGGCCCAGTGACGAAGATAGAAATCACTGAAAATTTGATAAAATTTGAAGGGCATCTAGGTGGCACGGTTGGTTAAGCATCCAACTCTTGGTTTCAGCTCAGGTTGTGCTCTCATGGTCATTAGATTGAGCCTCATGTCTGGCTCTGTGTGCAATGCAGAGTCTGCTTAAGACTTGCTCTCCCTCAGCCCCTCCCTCTTGCCCTCTTAAATAAATAAATTTTAAAAAAATTAAAAAAGAAAATTTGGTAAGATGAATTTCATTATAAATTCATCTGTGTAAAAATTCATACTCTTCTCTATTAAAATTACCATAGGTAATTCACAACTATCTGTACTTCAAATGTAAATTCATAGGCCAAAAAAACAGTGTTTTGATTTAATGGACTAATTTAACTATATAAAATGCATAAACTACAACTGCATTTTATTATGACTTCTCTATAAAAGTTAGCTTACCAAAGAAACTCTTGAGTTTAGATTAATATGTGAAAATGAAGTGAACCTGTATCAATCCTGAACTTACAAAATCCTATCTGCCTAGAACTGTTTGAAATAAAGTTAGAATTTTTAGTAGTTCAAGAATTACAACTTGTACTGACTATTGTTAAATCAGATGTTGTGGATCTTTGTGGCTGGAATTTTAGAAATTGGGTGAGCTAAACAAATGGAACAGAAATTGTAATTTAGATTGTAGTAATAAGAGCAGAAATGAAAATAGCTACCACTAAGCAAGGCCTACCATGTGATATACACTCTCATAATACTTTACATTTATCATTCTATTGAATCCACAAAACAAGTGAAAAGTTTTATTATTTTAATTTAATGAATAATAAAATAGACAAAGCTAATCAGTGGAAGAGTCAGAACTTGTGTCATGTCCAAGTCCAAAACTTTCTCAGGCAACTCCAGATAGACAAGGAGTTAGTCAAACCACCAAAATACAAGGGAGGGTTTTGGTTATTATTGACAATAGTTTTTAAATACAAAAATATATTTGAACATGTGATGTTACTGGAAGCTCTGAAATCAGGTAAAATTTGTTGTTAATTCTTCCATCCAGCTGTAGGTGTTACAAGCACGTTATAAAATCACTATCATGTTACTCTCTGGATGCCTAGATCATTTTAGTTGCATATATTACCCTCTTCTTTCCACATAGAAACTTATATAACAACAACATTTTATTCCCCCCATCAAAACATAAAGCCAAGAGAGTAAACTAGGACATAAGACTAATTCACAATAAGGTATAAAAGTCTAATTTTTTTTCTTCTAGTTTGATACTAGAAAGGTAACATCAGAAATCTAACAATGTCACGCATGCGACTGGGCCACGAAATGCAGCATGGTGAAGTTATAGTCAAAGTGGAGTGTTACAAGATTTCTTCACAAGCCAAAGTGATTTCTAGTTACAGAAGGTTCCAGAGCTAGCCCAATAGCCTCAGATGCTTTAGGACCATCTGGTAGCTTGCTTGAGCCTATCAATAGAATTGTTCTTCCCCATCGACTCCCCAGCCAATGTAAAACAATTACCAGATAAGAATCTCTGTCAAAAAATAGTTCAGCAGTATAATGACTTGAAGAGAAAATTACTTCATTGAGACTGTTCCAAGGTATGTATCAATCAGTTGTAATTGGCTAAGGGCACCAAAATACATTGGCATGTAAGCTAAAACATGAACTGAATAAAGATGATTTATATAAAAGCATGGAATATATATGCTGATTGAATTACTTATATAATTTATAAGTGTAATATTGTTTTTAAAAATAACTATGGCATTTTTTTTTACTAATTTTAAAAGTACTTTTACATGTGTCTTCTCAAATTCTTAAGATAATAGAAGATACAAAACCATTTTAACTAGCAGTATTTAGTTATTAAAATCACAGGCCTCTGAGAGTGATGAAAACTTTGCCCCTCAGATACGCTTGGTTTCAAATTGTATCTTTCATTTATATAGTGGAAGGAGCGATTTCCTTCTCAAAATATATGTTATCATATATTCTAGGATTAATTCTTTTTCCCGTAACACCAGTGTTACTACAGAATTCTACTAAACTGTTTTTCCTTATGTTCAGGATCAGACCTGTACTGCTGACAATGGAAGATTATGCTTACTCACTGATAATCATACACTAACTGAGATAAGAATCTGATTTGGAAATGCTAAATTAGTACAGTGAAATGGACAACACCTAAGTTTGCATTATGCATAAAAAGGCAGTTAAGGAATCTAGAGAATAAACAGTGAGATGATAATGGGGGTGAGCAAATGTAAGGGAGGAAATCTAGTTATTTCGAAGACAAAGGCAGGTGAAATCATCTTCACCTAGTCTACTTTTTATTTAAAGGCAATCAAAATTTCTGAAATTGAAAAAAAAAGTGAGTTTAAAAAGAAAGGCTTCTTTATTTTTATCTTTACTGAAATGTCATTTGTCCCTATTCTGTGTTTTCAGGGAGCTGTTTTTGAGCCGAATATAAAGCAAAAGGAACATGTAAATATATTCATTCTCCTTTCCTAGATTAGGTGCATAGACAGTACTACAGAAAAAGAAATATTTCCCAACTTATCACCAAAAATAATGATTGATATGAGAAATTTATTGTAATACAGAAAACTAATTTATTGTGAAAACATTAAATTCTTGTAAGTTTATAAAGTTCAAATAAGCTTTCAGATGGTTAAATGAGATATAACAAATTAATCTGAAATTGCACAAATTTTAGTCTTATGCTCAATCTTGTTTAAAGTATGAAAGCTGAGAAAACATGTAATTTCTGTTTGCTTGAATTTATAATCTTTTATAATTTATAGATGTCATTCTAGAGGCCATTAATCCTTAAACACCTTAGTCATTTTAAACTTGATTTCTGATTTCTAGTCTACGGTAATTCTAAATCTTTTGATTTCCTTGTCTTCCCCTTGAAGGGAGTTTAACTACAATGGATTTTATTTATTTATTTATATTACTTACCTAAGTCGGGCTTTAGGTCAGTAGGCAAGCTTAACTTCCTTGACATCTTTGCTGAAAAATAAAATGCATTTTTAAAGTTCTGAAGAATATTTGATTCATATTTGTTAATACCAACTGCTCTTCCAGATAGCAGTAAATACTTTTATTACTAAATCTAGATGCTAAGATAATTAAAACACGATTAATAATATTATGGGTGGAAAGTAAATCTTGTTTCGACTTTTTAAAAAGTTTGTACTTACTTGATGTAATATCTGTGTGCTTGAAGCTGTTACTTCAAGAAAACTTTTTAATTGTTAATTATTTCTTAGGTTCACAAGAAAGGGTTAGTCTTTCCTGAGAAGCAAAGTTATTTCTCAGAAAGAAGGTGTTGCAGGTAAGGCCAATAGAGGCAGAAGACTGAGTTTGGGTAGTTGATATAATAAAATCTTTCCAGTTCCTCAACCTCATAGCTACTGGGTTCATTATTTTTTTGTTAATCTCTAGAATATAGGACAACCTCTATCTAAGATTAAATTTAAGTATTTGATTGTATCATACATACATATGGATTCATCTCTTCTTCATGTAAGTTAATACTTCTTATACGTCAGTGGAAAAACAGAGTCATTCATACTCAATCTAAAATTATGGGATTTACAAAAATGTAAACTATCTTTATGTCATTTCTATTTAGCATCAGAATAAAAAAGACTGTATAAACTTACTGGAATTCACTTTCCATCCTCAAAGTCAGTTATTGCCTTAATCTAGGAAGTGATTTAAAGTTAGGAGTTGTTTAACTATATGATGTTAGTGGCAGTGCATGCGTAACAGAATAGTGCTTCCTATGTACAATTTTGAACAAGCACTTGTTAATACACGAATGCATATATTGGGTTAAATTTTGGGCTGTTAAGAGATATTTAAAGCACAGACCCTGCTAGTCCATAAGGGCGCCATGTAAACAAAGAAATCCAGTCATAGTATATAACTTCCACATCTAAAAAAATGACAAATCCAGTATTAGGAAAGAGGCATTAGGCAAACTGGGAAGGGATGGGGGAATCAAGTTCTCATTTCTAAGCTTCATCAATCTAATCATCCTTTAATGAAAAAAAAAATGAGTCAAATATACAATCAGTCCTATCCCATTTTCACCCAGAAATAATTATTATCAGTCAAAAGATAAAATGTACTACAAAACTAAACTAGCCAATGAAATCTGTGGTTAGTTGCTTTCATATAAATGGTTGCCATTGTATTTAATATTCAATTCCCTAAAATTAGAAGATATCATACCCCCAAAACTATCTTCTAAAATGCAATATTAAACACTTTCAAAAGAATTGAGGTTTTCACCAAATATCATGGGTACAACATACACAGACTGATAAATAATATCTATACAATATTATATGTTATCCGAAACAGAAAAATCAGTCTGGTAGAGTCTAAAGACATTAATCAGATGATGTGGCTGCCTCTCTAGACTTCAGTACTCTGCTTTGATCCAGCTATTCTTTCAGGCCAGTGATTATCAAAAACTTGAATGTATACTCCAATCACCTGGTGATCCTATTAAATAAGATTATGATTCTATACTCCTGGACTAGGGCCTGAGATTTAACACTTCCAACAAGCTCCCAAAAGATGTCAGTGCTGCTGGTCTATGAACAAGTTTGAGTAGCCAGGTCCCTAGACTAAAAGAAACTTCAGGATAGGATCAAAACTAATTGAGCAAACCTAGTATGCATATACAGTTAGTCCATAATAAACATTCCCTGAACAAGCTTTAATAAATAGTTTCCAAATGTAGAAGGGTAAAGAATAGTGGTTGAGACTGGATTTGGCATCAGGTCAAACCTGAGATGGAATCCACTTCAACCAACTACCAGATGTGTGACCTTAGGCCAATCACTTTGCCCTTAAACCTGAAATTTCCTCATTTGTTAAGTGAGGATAGATAGTAACACCAATTTCATAACTGTGAAGATTATACAAGATGATGTAAGCAAAGCACTGAACAGAATACCTGACATACAATATGGAGTTGATAAATGTTAGTTATTAATAATAAACAAATGAAACGATTTCTAAACGAACTATAAAATGCTATACAAATGAACTACTAATACACTGTAAACAACCCAATGTTCCTTTATTCTAATTCTATGATAATACTCCAAGTAACTAAAACAAGAAAATTGGAAACAACAACAACAAACCCTTAGGACATTAAGTATAGAAGAGTATGCTATGCACCACTGTAAGTTCAACCTCTTTTAAGTTTGTTTCAAAAAGTAAATTCAATATACAGCTATAATAAAGAAATAAATAATATACAAGCTATTTCAAGTTTATTCTTCATTAATGAGAATAGAGTAAGTAAATATTCTGTTAGAAATGTATTCTTTAAAGATTTTATTTATTTATTAGAGACACAGAGAATGAGAGAGAGAGAGAGAGAGAGAGGCGCAGAGACACAGGCTGAGGGAGAAGCAGGCTCCATGCAGGGAGCCTGACATGGGACTCGATCCCGGGTCTCCAGGATCACGCCCTGTACTGAAGGCGGCGCTAAACTGCTAAGCCACAGGGGCTGCCCTAGAAATGTATTTTTTGAAGCTTTCACTCAATAACCATATACATATTCTTGCCAAAAAATTTCACTAGCATGAAATTTCCTTCTGAATTTCTTAAGTGTATGCTTTCTATCTCCTTCAGCATTTTATACTAGAAATTCTTTTATATAAATTCTCAAATATTTAAAAAAATGTAGGTTAATCTTTCCTGTAAAATACAACTTTTTTTTTTTAATACAACTTTTTTGGTCTAACATCTAACACTACTTAATTTCTTTACCATGTTAAAAAGAAACCCTGAATATAACTAACTTCTGAATAATTCTTCACTTGGTCTAATTTTGACATTTTATTGAGGTTTAAAATCACACGCAAAAATGCGTAGGCAGATTTTCTGACTACAGTAACTACTCTTTAAGTGTCACAAAATGATTCAATTATAGGGTCTAATATTTCTTCCTAAAACACTTTGCAATGAGACCCACAACTTGACCATGAACTCAATTATAGTATTCAAAAGATAAGATCTTTAAGCCACACTGCTGTAACACTGTGATATAATTTTAAGCAATCTCCTTGAACAGAGAACTTGAAATGACATGTGTTAAAGGATTAACCTTTGCTATTTTGTGTTAATTTCGCTTACCAATTAATATTATAAAAAAGAGAAATAATAATTTTAATGAATAGAGAAACATTTTTGTTACACTAGAGGTGGGGACCAGGAGAGAGGGATACTTATTAATCTATAAAACATTTATTGGGCACATGCCAGCCATGTGCCAGAAGGCAGGGATTTCCTGCCCTCTAAGAGTTCAGTCTACTGAAGGAATGAAATAACTCCACTGCACTGTACCAAATACTAACAGATGTAAGCAAAAGGTGTCAATTAGAGTACGCTGAATTTATAACTTTCTTACCCTGCAATACTCATCTAACACCATGGGATATGGAGATAAAGCCAGTAAAGAATAACTCAGACACCATACATTTTCACACAACTGTGTGTTCCTCACTTATTTGTTGACCATATTTTTCTTCTGGTGTAAAATTTACATACAAATGAACAAATCTTAAATATACGTTGTTTTGATAATGCACACACCTAAGTGATTCAACCCTTCACATGATATAGAAATTCGTCAACATCCAAGAACGGTTATACATAGTCTTCCCAATCAAATCTTGTCCTCATCCCTAGAAATATCCATTGGTCTGATTTTATTTTCTCATCACAAATCAGTTTTGCCTATTCTAGAACTTCATATGCATGAAATTACATGGTAGAAACTCCTGTGTAAGGCATCTTTCACTTGGGACAATGTTCTTTATCTTCTTCCCAAAATATTTTAAAACTTACATTTTTTCTTCAATATATAGAATTAGAATTTTTAGATGAAAAACAGTTTCAATCAAGAGATTCACAGGCATTAATAGATTAACACCTTCTGTCTCGTCCCACATGCATTTTACCTTTAAGCTTTTTCGAATTGTGTGTTCTTTACAGAAAATTTGGAAAATATAGAAACAGAAAATAAGGCCATCGTGAATGCCCATAATCAAGAGGCAAGATGCTTGCATATTTCCTACTTTTTAAGATCTATTTTTAATACACAAATCTGTATCCTGCTTTATTCCCCATTACTAAAAGAAGTATTTTCTCACATCAGTTGTTATTATTTTAATGGCTGCATATTTATATGAACACTTACTGAATAAGGTTTTTTCTAATACCTAAGGCAATAAAAGTGTACGAAAATATTTTCATATATTTTGATTATTTCCCTAGGATAGAGTACCACAGGGGACAATCATTTCTAGTACAACTTTCCCCAAACCCCAAGGTCTTCTCAAGTATGTCTCTAAGAAGTAGCTTGCTTTCCTTTTTAAAGTTTAAAAGAAAGGCATATGAGCATATTTCACAAACTTCTGTTTAGCTGAAGACAGAGAAAAACATGCCATCTGAGAAAATCTGGTAATATGTACAAGTCCCAGCTCACAACTATATCCCCTCAAAACTCAAGTCATTCAATTTTCTTATAGCATTGTGTGTAGCTGAGAAATCTAGAGCCAGACTGATTATTGTCTACCTTTGAATGTAACTTGTCTATTTTATGGCAAGGGGAAGAGCAAACGGAGGACGTGGGGAAGTATTTAGCTCCTGGGCATTCCTCACTGTATTTGTATTTTTCTGCTGTCAGGTTCTATAGTCCTTTCTTCTGTAGTCTCTATCCAGTGATAGAGACTCATCTGGGTAATTTTATCGTATCAGATACTGAACCTTCAGTACAAGAGTTTTCATGTTATTCATTATAATGTTGCTATTTTCTCCCCTACTGCTGCTATTCTCTGTTTATTATGACTATTTTTTTCTTTTCAGTAGAAAAGCATATTTTAGCCCTACTTTAAAAATCCTTGTCTGCTAATTTCAGCCATCTAGGTTGTCTTGAAATCCGTCTCTACTAATTGTTTTATTCTTAATTATAGGTCACATTTTCCTACTTTTGATTTTGAATCTTTATTTCACATGCCTACTAACTTTTGATTGAATGCTGGACCACAGTGGATAATGTGTTGAAGGGAGGTTGTATTATATCCTCCATCTTAGTAGGTATTGAGATTTGCTGTGCTTTGCAGTTAAATTACTGGTGGATCCTTAGTTTAATCAGGTTTGGTTTTATTCTTTGCTAGGGTGGGTCTATTTCAGTTTGAATTTAGTTCTAAGATATGGCTTTTATGCTAAGAAGTAATCATGACTCTTCAAGAGTGGTCTTTCTGGGATATCCAGAATGGCCAAGGTGTTCAGCAAGGTCTAATGACAATTCCTGGTATGGCATGACTGCTGATACCCTTGTCAGCTCTCAGCCTCATAGCAGATGGTTGCTGCTAGGCCTTATACAGTCTTGCCCAGCTTTAGACTGGAATTGAGTTAAATCTCACAGACTTCTAGGAAAATCCACCCCCCCTTCCTATCTAGTACACTATTCTCACAAATTCTAGTCACTTAAGCAGCCCAGAAATCCAATCTCTGCCTCCTTAGCTTGATCAGACTGCAGCTCCTCTTGAGTTCTACCCATCCTGCACTGCAACAGGAAAGTGTTCCCATGGCAGGAAGCGAGGGAGGTCATGGGGCTCATGTTATATTTTTCCTTTCTTTTAAGGATGGTAGCCCTGCACTGCTTGCTGCAATGCCTAGAAAGAAGAGCCCATACTTTTTGACTAGTTTTACAGATTTTTTTTTGTGGAAGGCTAAGTCCCAAACCTAAAGTTGAAGTTTAGACCATATGTTTTTATCATTTGATTTTGTGACTTCTAGGGAATATACTTGTTTTCAGGTCTGTTTAATCACCTCCTTGATGGCAGGTCCACAAGAGGCAGGTTGACATCTGGAGAACCTGTAAATCCTCCTAGTGTATACTCTGTATCCTGGATGAAGCAGTCGCACACTTTATCCAGCAATTATTGCTGGCCATAGTTTTACTTCTTAGGAGTCTCAGAAGCACTTGCCAACCCAGTTACCTTGTCAGCAGATTTCACTGCATGTTTTAAAAGAAATTCTGCTCATGCTTTGAAGTTACTCAACTCCCACTGAAGCTTTCAAATGGAAGACAATTTGAATGAATTCTTGGAAGACACATAGTCTGTTTTTCTCTTCTTCAACTGTGTATTCTTCAACTCTTGCTCCTTGTACTCAGTATCTTCCTTGTTTTGAAATTTTTTTGTCACTAGTGAAAAAAAACTAGCTCTATTTCCCTATGCCTCTGTCCACAGCAGAAATGGTGGGGATGACAATAAGGTTTCTTCCATCTAAAGAAAACTGGTATCAGAGATCTGTTTTGGCAGGCTATACACTTGAGCCTCTGCTCTCTTCTTCTTTTTTAAAAAGATTTTATTTATGTATTCATGAGAGACACAGAGAGAGGCAGAGACATAGACAGAGAGAAGCAGGCTCCATGCAGAGAGCCTGACGTGGGACTCGATCCCAGGTCTCCAAGATCATGCCCTGGGCCAAAGGCAGATGCCCAACCGCTGCTCTCTTTTATAAACTGCAATGAAGATAAACTAACTGGTTGAGTACTAAAGAGCTGCATTTGCTTGGTAGGAATTAATGAAGTGATGCATGATGACAGCAATCATGTCTGCAATGGTAGTTTCAATACAAAGGAAAGAAACAAATCTCAAGAGCACTGTTTGGACCACGGTACCATAGATGACAGTTTTGTCATGGCTGATACTTGTTAGTTCTTTGCAACAGTACAAATCTTTGTAAAGTTTCTCAATTATGGAGATTCATATTGCTTCTATGAAATTAAACAGATATTTTATAATTCTCCTTTAATTTTTCTATCCACTGTGTTCCACATCTTATTTTTCTAAGGAAGGTTTCTTAAAAGAAGGGAAAACAGAAATACAACTTCTGCTTTTTAGAATGTGACTTTCATAGTAAACAGTACACAATAACAAGTAAAAGGACTATTATGGTAGTATGAAGATGCCAAAAAAACAAAACTTTGTTTATACTGAGGTTTGATAATTAAAATAAAGTGACAATATCACTTTTTACCACCTGCAGAGATCCAATGCCACTCTTTCAAAGCAAAATGTTGAAATGCATGCCTATTAAATTTTTAAAAATCAGAATAGTAAAAAGACTGATAATCAGCTTATTTAATATGGCAAAGATCCAAGGCGAAAGTGGGACCAAGAAGTAGAAATCCTTGCCACTTATCACACATTATTTTAATAGCCATTAGAACTAATAATATCAATGTCTATCTCCCATGTTAGAATATAAATTACATGAGTTTGGAGATAAAATTTATCTTGCAAAATACTGCATTTAAGTATGTATATAGCACTTAAGGTGTGGTCAATGAGCATGGTGATAAGTGCATAAGTAAATGAATCAACACAAACTGTCATTGGAATTTTACTTCTACATAAAGAAGCTGAATTTTCTCACAAATGATTTGAAGAAAAAAAGAGGGCAAATTAAACACAGGCCTATTCATCAGAAAGATCACTTTTGAAATTTGGAACACATAGCCATTACTTAGAATGGAAAGGAATCTTTAAATCATCTCTTAAGATTCAGCTATAACAAGTTCTTTTAATTCTTGAACTCCTATAGCTTTAGTCTTCAATATTTTTCCAGTTTCTATTTGCTTTCCATAAATTCATAAAACTTGATGCCTAGGATATCATAATAAACTCTGCATTTTCTACAGAATAAAACCCTAAGTGTTATAAGCTGAACTGTTCCTCCAAAATTTGTATGTTGAAACATTAACCTTCAATTCCTCAGAATGTGAGGTATTTAGAGACAGGGCCTTTAAAGAGGTGTTTAAGCTGAAATTATAAGACGATTAGGGGCAGACCCTCATCCCATCTGACTGGAAGAGGAAATTTAAACACACAAAGACCACAGTTGCACCTGCATAGAAGGAAGACTATGTGAGACTCAATGAAAAGGTAGCCATCTACAAGCCAAGGAGAAACCAAACCTTAATATCTTAATCTTGGCTTCTAGTCTCCAGAACTACTCCAAAGGAGATACCTTTTTGTTGTTTCAGTCACCCAATCTGTGGCATTTTGTTATGGCAGCTAATAGCAAACTAATACAAGTAACGGTAGAGCGTAAATTGCCACATTAATAGTATTTTTGGTGGAAAAAACCATTTTCAGCAGCTGGTGATTTAGCCAGCTGGACTAAGCTTAGATGATCACAGCTTTGTTGGCAACATCCGACATCATAGTCAGGAGCCAGCTGAACATATGACTTCTTCTCTCTGTTGAGCTGGATCAGGGTGTTGATCTTGGCCACACCAATGTCATAGAGCTTCTTCACAGCTTGTTTGATTGGGTACTTGCTGGCTGTGGCATCCACAATGAACACAAGTGTGTTGTCTTCTTCTTCATGGCTGATTCAGTCATTAGAGGGAACTTGATGATGGCAAGTGGTCAAGCTTGTTTCTCCTGAGGGTGCTCTTTCAAGGATATTTGAGCTATCTTCAGAGATGCGGTGTCTTGGGCGGTCAGAAGGCAGGTGATGTACGGATCTTCTACTTCTTCTTCTTCTTCTTCTTCTTCTTCTTTTTTTTTTTTTTTTTTTTTTGTTACTGTGGACATCTTTCAGTACTGCTTACTTGGCCTTCAAAGCCTTTGCTCTGGCTTCAACTCCGGGAGTGTCAGAGGCTTCCTTCTCCCTTCAACGCCATCTTCATGAAAGGGATCACTATATTAACAGTTCTACTCAAACGATACTTGACAAAGAAATTATTTCAGTAATTTAACTTTAATTTGGACTAATTTACTTTACTTTTGGAATCAAACATAAGTTATTTCTAGAAAGACCATTTAAAAAAAAAAAAAAAAAAGACCATTTTACATTTTTCCAACTTAAGAAAAAGTTCAAGGAGAAAGAATTGCATTTACAGGAAGTACTGAAATATAAAAGACAAACAGATATTGCTGAGATTTTATTATGAAATTTGACAGAAGATACATTCTGAAATAAAATTAAAATACAATACACACTATGCCATACTCTTCAGATATTAGTAATCCTGAAAGAGAAAAAGAATTTGTTAGAAAACCTCAGATGTGTATAATGGTTTTAAAGTGCTTGTGAAATTCAGTTCTTCACAAAGAGTAATTTTACCTATAAAAATGGTATTGCTGCACACTTGACTCATCTTCTCTCTCAAGATGAACTTCTATTCTTCCAATAGCCATATTGTAGATTAAATATAAAGATGAACTTCTAAAGGAGTAACAGCCTCACATTTGGGATTGAATATTGGGTAATGTAAAGTAGAAATATCAGTACTAATTTGAGTTTTATAATGAATTAGAACAATTTTATAATTTAAAATTTTGCTTAATCAATTTGATACATACCTTTTTATTCACATGGCAAATTCCAAATGGATCTCTGAGCATTTTTTTCAATTTGTAAATATAAAAGAATAAGGAAGACACCACAAGAAAAAGAAACCTTAAAGTATGAGAGTGGAGACATGCTATAGTAAAATAAGAGTCAAGAGATCTCGATTTTGGTCCTGACTAGGTCATTACTATGGGGCATTACTTTGGATGTGCAATTTAACCTCTTTGAGGCTCAATCTCTTTTCTTGAAAAATAAGGGGGCTTAAGCAGATTTAAAACTGTAGGATTTAATGAATTAGCAAGTTGGAATATAATAACTAAGAACCTACTTAAATTGTGTTAGAACTCTTTAATTTAAAAAAGGAATTATTGGGACTCATGTAAAAGAGAACTAACAAAAACAGTACTTGGACTAATGACCATTACCATCATTTAAATTGACTTCAAAAATTGCTTCAGTTTTTGCTAAAAAAAGAAAATTAGTCATTACCCAAGTAACTCTTAACCCAGAATCTGAGAGATTAAAAGGACCATGGAGGTACAATCCTTCCTAGGTTTATAAATGCCATCTGGAGAATATCTATAGTGCCTGGAACTTGGGAGGTGCTCATTAAACAGAGCCATGATTTTTATTTGTTTTGGCACAGTTCTCATTAAAGTCACTAAAGTTTTGAATGTTTTTATTTTAATCTCTAGTAATTATTTCCCCCTCATAGCTTCCCATAATCATTTCTTCTATCTGAAAATTAGTAATATTATGGGACATGGGCAGGGCTGTAGACTACAGAATCCAGCTAGAAATCCACTTTCACAAAAAAAAAAAAAAAAAAAATAGAAATCCACTTTCACAATGAAATAGAATCACTGAAATAGAACCAACAAACTTTAGAAAAGACTGATCATGTAGTTTTAAAATCTACCAAACAATGCTAGCATCTGGACCATATTTTATTCATAAGGTATCATAAAAATTTGATTAACACTTTAATAAAGACATTCATTTTAGGACTATTCTTACACAAACTTAATAAAAAGTTTTACAGAATTTCATACTTCCAAAGTTTTATAAAATATAAATAATAAGCAAATCAGAATTGGTAGCCACTCTTATTTTCTAAATAATTTACAGAAATGGTTAGCACTATAAGAAAGATTGATTTTGGAAATGCTGGTCATTAAGATTTTACTAACAAAAATTAATCATCAAGTATGAACAGACAAAACCAAGTCACTATATGTGTATTACATGAATGTACCTTTCTTTAGGAATGTTGCAATTGCATTATATTCTGCTTTATTTTTGCTGTTAAACTCACAAGACTAAAGTTATGCCTTTTTAGGCTGCTATTCTTACGCAATACAAAGAAGTCACTGTTGATATCATTTACCGGAGTTAGCTGTCAGCCGGGAAACAATGAAGCTAAGTTTTGGGTAAATGGGACTCTATTGGTCACTGTAGTTACTTTCCTTCAGTCTGGTCTTTGAAAAAAGTAGACTTCCAGGCACTATATATTATGTTTGATCTGGTGTTGGGGCAGAACTTAACAGGAACCATATTTTTTCCTAAGTTCCTATGTAGATAGAACAGGACCATAACCAGAATATCTAGTTAGAAATCACACAATGGACTTGGTTTTGAATCCTTACAGACTTTGGTAAATTGTCTTAAGAGGTAATAGTACAGTGTTGAAAGGACAAATGGTGAAGTCAGACTACTTGGGTGGGAATCCTGGCTCTGTCATTTGCTAGCTGTGTTAACCAACAGATACATTACTTATACTCTACCTCTCCATTACCTCATCTGTAAAACAGGGAAGTAATAGTAAGTCCCTCACTGTAGTTACATTGAATAAATAAAAAATATTATTTATAAAGGGCTGGCATGGTGTCAGAAGAATTGTAATTGTTAAATGTGTGTGTATGTGTGTGTGTGTGTGTGTGTATTTTTAAACTGTTATCTTAGTTATCTCAGCTGTACTGTCAGGTAGTAATAAAGGGGTTGATTTTCAAGCTTGGGTTAGAGCATTAAAGTAAGAATGACATTTTGCATCTCACCCTTCCAATATCGGTAGCAGTTACCTTAAAAGAAAAGGTGAAGCTGCAAGACATTTCAGTCAGTCTTCCCAGCAAAGTGTCTTTCTTACTAGTGTCAATCTTGAGGGCCTAGGCTTAAATCTTATGTCCTCCCTTATTAGGACACTTCATCACTACATTATAATTGAAGCTATAGTTTATAGACTGAGGAAGAGAGAGGTGGTCATTTTATGAGGCCCAGGAGACTTCAGAGCAAGTATAGGACTGGCTGATAGGAAACACAGTGAGCTCAGAATGCTCAAGGAATCCTACCACTCTTGACACCATAAACTTTACATAGAAAGCACAGGACATTCTATGTATTTTTTTTTCTGATATTTCACTGATATTTTATGTTAACACTTATTACAAAACTCTACATTAATGTAAAAAAAAACCCTCATTTTTTCAACTGTAAAAAAAAAGTCTAAAATGGAGCAGTCTCCATTTGAATGAAGAAAAAAATTGAGAATTGAGTTTTCCTTGGATCTATGTTGAGATTAAAAACCACACTGAAAGATTACCACCAAAACCAAAGTTATACATAAAATAGGAAATAGAGCAGTAATTTCTGAGGATGTAAAATAATTAAATATAACTGTATAAGTAACCTGAGTTTAAAAAACTGAATAAAGTTAACATGTTTCCCAGAAACCATAAACATAAAAATTGGCATGGCAAAAAGAAAAACTTGCCAATAACATAAAAAGCAAGCAAGAACGTTACCAAAGAACTTCCAATAATGTTCTTAGTCTAAGAAATGTGTTAACTGAAGACTCTCAAATATTCAAGCTCAGATGTTTCACGTTACATATTCTATTCAAAACACAGAAGAAAGAGAGGAACTAGTCACCATATTTAACAAAGCAAATATAACCTCGAGGTCAAATATGGGGCAGAGAAATTATTTCTAAAACTGTAATTATATACAAGGTTCCTTTCATGCAAGGTAAAATTCCCATATAATTAAATTCTAAAAGTTCTTTGATTAATAAGTATATGTAGGAAAGTCCCTTCTAATTTTTTATATTATATGACAGTAAGTACCATTAAGACAAAATATTTTAAAAATTTGGTTGAAAAAATATTATGCTATAGTGCTAGTACATAATTAAAGCAATTTAACTATTACCAACTGATTTACTATAAAACCACAAAAAGATAATCATTTCCCATTTATGAAGAGCCCATTGCCCAAGAATAAACCATCTTATTTAAATAATGACCAGAGGTGCTAACAGTCAGCCAACGTTAATATGACTTAACAGGGTTCAATTTACAACATGTAGACAATATGGATGCTACTTCTGTTAAATTTTTGAAATTTAACTTTACTCTACATTATCATGAGAAAAGGTAAATCTATTTCAACTGCCCTGAAATGCATCTCATTTAATATAATTCAAGGAATGTATGGTAGGCATTTTTGAGGAAAGAACATAACAGTATAATAAGAATTTTAGATTTAAATCAAAGATTGAATTTATTCTCTTTTTGTAAAACAGTGCTTCTCAAGCCTTTAAAAATCTTCAGAGAATATTCAAATTTTTATGACCAACCAAAAAATCTTAAGAGATTGATTACGTCCTCAAAGTTTGATTATGTTTTGTCTTCCAAATTGGAATTTTAAATTTTAAACTGAAAATCTTGGACTAGGTAATTCATTTCAAAGTATATTCATAGAACCAGTAGAAAGGATTAATATAAAACACTATCAATCACTTTTACTTGTGTGTGGGAGGGAAGGAAGAGTTTTAAGAAAATTCCCATTTAACTCAAGGATAGTGCAGATTACAGAATAAAAAAGTCAATATTTTAGAGAACTATTTCCTTGAAATTGAGGGTTTTGAAAATTTGAGAAAGATGAAATAAAGCTAGGAGAAAATACAAATAAAACTATAGAGGAAAAAGATCTCAAAATCTGGAAGTACAGAATTGTACTATTTATGGCATAAATTGAACCCTGCTTTATTTTAAATAAAGCAAAAATAAAAATAGAATAATTCACATTTTAAGTCAGAGGAAGAACTGCAACCCCAATTTAACTGATTTTTAATAATTACTGCCCCAATGAGTTTAGAAGAAACAGCCCAAGAGGTTATTGTTTAGCACAGAAGTAACAAATTAATATATACAAAATGCAATGCATTAGATCATTTTTTGGTGTTGAGTAACACTGCATATAGCAAGGATTAGAAACAAAAGAGAAATTTCTATTTCCTACCTATATCACTGGCTACCATCTTGGAAAACTTTCTGCTTTTGGTCTTCACTGAAAATAATATTTTGATATAAAATGTCAAAATCTATTCAAAGTAAACTAAATGAATTAAAAATAATTAAAAGAAAATACTTTAAAATAAAGATACTATACCCTTTTCTATAAAATTATTCATTTTTTGTTCATCATCTGAATTGTGTGGTGATGAAGAACCTACACAAACGAAGACAATGGAAGGAACAGGCATATCGTCAGTCACAAACACTGAGTTGTCATAGGGAAAAGTACAAACAAAATAATCTGGTAACTTCTAAGATAAGTTTCCATATTATTGGCCACAAGAAAAGGTCATGCATATAATTAATAACAACTCCTCTAATACTATAGTAAGAATAGCAAACAGTAGTACATTATCTTTCATGGTAGAGAAATCCCTAATCTAGAACAATTTTTCCTTAAGTTGCAACCATTTAGAAAAATCTTGGCATAGATATTAGAGAACAGATAAAGAAAAATATAAGCAGCTATTAACTCTTTCTGAAAGAAAAGCAGCAATTAACTCTTTCTGAAAAAAAAATGCAAAAATTCTTTGATGTTAAATGAATATGGTTCATCTAGAACTAAGAATCTCATGCAAGAAGTATTCTGGCAACTTATTTTAGAGTTAACTTTCTATATACAAATTTTAAAATCATATATAAGCCTATTATTACCACAATGATCTTTAAAATACTGAGGATAATACGTATAATTTTAGGTATGTTCAAATATTTACTTACGTTTAAGGAGGTAACAAATATTTCATTTTATTCTGGCTGTGACTCCCAATAAGTTTATCTAATATTTTTATAATTAAGATTTGACATTTTTCCTCAAACAAGGTGTTTCTAAAATAAATGTTTTATTTATAAATGTAATCTTAAGTAGTATTCTAGTTGACAACTTTTACTAAACAATCTATTCTTTATAACAGCAGCACATTTCAAATGACATCTCACCTATAAATTTTCAATCTCTTTGCTATAAATCATCTTCCCTCTTTTTAAATTCCAATAATCATTTATCAGTACATGTCTCTTATGATGTTCCTCACTTATACCTCATATTTTAAAAAGTTAATACACATGTGCCCTTTTCCCACTGCACTGCACATCTGGGCCTCCATTTGATTTATCTTTGCATCCCCTTTGCACTCAGCAGAGTGCTTTGTACGCAGCAATCTCCAAGTAAACATTTGTTGAATGAATAAAAAGCTTCTGATAGAAGCAAATGCCTGGAACATAACTAGAAGTAAATAAAAAAGTTTTTCTGTACTTTTCTTCCTTTTTATCCCAGTGAAAGTACTGAGCCTCAATCAATAAGGTCAAAGTTTGACCTTCCATTCTCCCACAAAAATCATACTTTCTTTGGCCAAGTGGAAAATATCCTTAAAATCTTTCCACAGACCAAGTAAAACCTGTAACATTGGCAGTATCCAATTTCTTCTATAATAGTCTTAGAAGATTACTCTTTAAAAAACCATGTTATTTTTGCTAAGTAGTATTTATGGATCCTCATAAATCCTATATCAAAAAATATCCCATAAGTAACACTGAGCTCAGTAACATTTTCAGGAAAAGAAATGGGTATACTTGTTTTTCAAATAAGATAATAGTTATAAGATGTTATAACTATTTTAAAATATCATAGTCACCTCTGATATTAAATAGCCACAGGAAGGTAAAAAAAATTATACTTATTTTATCTGATATCATCTTAGAGCAACAATTAGATAACATATCTAAATGTGAATATAAAATTATACAAATTGTTTTTTAATATTTCCAAAATATTTTCAACATAAATCATAAAAGTAAAGAAAATATTTCCCCTAAATGAAAATTGCCCACTGCTGGTCTTCAGAATTTTTGTCAAAATTCCAAAAATGAAAAAAAAAAAAAACACCCAAAATTCCAAAAATGCTTTCAGCATATCCCATTTGAATATACTTACCAAATAATTATGATTAAATAAACACAGAAAAAAATAAACACAGAAAATATTTATAGCTTTTTTGGGGGGGTACATGGTAACCCCTAATGGCAGAATTTATATTATGGTTTATGTGGCCCTGAGTTTTCTTCAAACTGAAATAACCTAACAAAAGTTATCATTTTCACATTTACACACACACATACACACACGTTTGATGCAGTCCTAAAACAAAATTCCAATATTTTGAAAGTGCTCAGTAAGCAATCTAAGTTCTTTGAAATACAAAGATCAAATAGAGATAGCAGAAGTTATTTCCCATGTTAATTCAGGATGGCAAAATTAATATTCTGTTTCAGAGACTGCCAGTTTATTTAAAAACAAATGGAAAAAACTAAATTGTATTTGTTAACTTGGATTTTCTCAGGATGCTTTTTGAATTGAGCTTTAATACTGAACCGTTAAAACTGCTGAGATCACCAATTTTGATTATGAGATTTAAATGCTTTTCAAAAAGTTTCTCTTCATTTATATTATTATTTTGAATAAACACACTGATTTTGATAAAGGGCATATGTATGACTACTTTTCATTTTTGTAATAGTGGTCCTCCTCTTAGTATTTATTTATGAGTGACTCAGTTGAACTTCCATTCCAACCCACTTTTAAACATTTCTTTTCTCCCATACATTGTTTTCTATTAACTATACTGGTTTTATAATCTATATTGTATCCTTTAATTATTTATTTATCTATATCTTACCACACTGCAGAAAGTACTTGAAGCTAGGAATTTAATTATTACTTTACATGGTTTTACATGATGCTTTGTGGTTCTTCTGATTCACCTCAAACTTACCCCTTCCGTTCTTCTCATTTGACCATCCTAAATTAGTAGAATTTACATGTATTGGTGAGAGGAATGTTACTAAATTATTCCTTTATTTCTTTATTAGAATGCTAACAAGAATGAATGTAAAAAAATTTACCAATGGGCAAAGAGTAAGACAACTGGCCAAAGATGAGTAGTGAGAATTACTATTAGAATTACTATTAGAATTACTAATAGAATTACTATTTCAAAATGGGCAAGCAGTGAAAGACATAGCTATAAGAATATAGTGTCAACAGGTTGCTTTCCAGAGTTTTATCCTAGTTTCTACTGTATGTTTCACTACGTATGCATGAGTGACATCTATCTTCTGCTCTATGAAACATGTTTCAGGCACAACTACTGTCTACTAAAGTCTGATTTGTTTTCTTGTAAAAGTTGTCTCTCCATATTGATAGGCAGGAATGTATATATGTATATGTATATATCTGTATGTGTATATCTGTATGTCTTCAGAATATTCTTGTATCTTTCAGTGCATAATCAAAGACTAAATAGTTTTCTACTAAGATAAGAATTTGTGATTTATCAATGATTTTTACACTCACAATTTTTACCTTGCAGTTCAAATTCACTGAAACAATAAAACACCTAGTGTCATATAAATTCTGTATGTTAAAACTATATTGTCCTTTCACGTGGATCAAAAAAATATGGTTGAAAATGTTCAACAATGTTTGAATTTCTCAGAAAAGATTTGGAGGGTTTTTACTTTTATGAACTTTTTATATTTACAGACTTATATTTTAATATACTTAAATACTTCTCTATAATTACCTCTTGTTGGTTATTTCAAATTGATAGATGAATATACCTATTCAAAGTTTGGCTTAGGATAATGAGTATTAGTTTATTTAGGCTGAGTCTTGTTAAAACAATTTTGACAGTCATTTAATATACTAAAAGATAATTCCATGACCAAATTATCTAGTTTGGCTTTTAGCCTTAACATATTGACAACTGCATTCACAAGGCCTTTAGAGAAGGTAAGATCAGAATAGTGCTGTAGGTAGATGGACAAAGAACAGCAATAATGAAAAGATACTACAGTTCTGAAATCCAAATTCAGAAATAACTCTAGTTCTGTGAGATCGGATATACAATTATTTGCTCCATATTATTCATTCAAACTTTACTGTACCAATGTTCAGACTTAACATTAGGTGCTATGTTAATTCCTGTGGTTCTATGTTTCATTAATGAGTGAATTTAAATATGAAATTTAAAGATTAAGAAAACCAGAAGGTGGATATATCTTAAGGTATAACTTGTGCAATATTAGGAAAATGCAATTTCAAGAAGAAACATCACAAAAGCTTTTAGAGTCCTATGTCTAATAAACTGCTAAACCGAAATATCAGAGTAAACTAAAATGCACTTCTCAATATTTCCCATGCTTATAATGATTTCTGATGTAGTAGAATCAGCCAATGAAGGATCAAAATCTATCTAATAACCATGTTACTTTGTCCTAAGAACAATCTTTCTAGTTGAAAGCTGATAAATATTCCCAGCCAGAACGATTTAATATGGTTGTTAAAATTGTGAAGTCAACCTTAGTAAAGACTGGCAAAGTTTCTATACACTTAAAATAATAAAATCACAATCCTCTTAACGTTAAGGAGATTGAAAAGATATTAAAAATTATGTTCTACTGAAATATTATTACACACATAGGTCACATAAAGACCTATATGGACAAAAAAGGATAACTGCCTTAAAATAGCTATACAGTTATATTAAATATCACTTTGACCAAAACCATATATAATTAGTCTACAACTATTCTGTCTACAGTTACCATTAGATTATAAATGTTCAAGATCTTTGATATTTAAATGGGCACTATTCAGGAATTAGAGCACTATTCTACTAGATGACCTCAGGCCTGCGGAGCAAAGACAAGACTGTACATTAACCAAACCATTTGATCCAATGGTGAGGAGTAAAATATATTTTCCTTAAAAGATATAAATATAAGAAAGCTGAATACACAGTTGTATGACTCTTAATGGGTAATAGCTGTGAAATTTTATCTAGTGCATTTCTTTTCACTTAATGAGAATGCAAAAAATAGTTATCCTTTTAAGAATAAATAAGTGACATAAAAGTTCCTTCTAGGTGTTACTTTAAATGCTTATCTGTAAAAAGGAATTTTGATACACTGTATTATTTTTTATAGAATTATAGTTATTAATGAAATAAAAAACAAATTACCAGAAGTTGGAGATTTGCAGCGATCCTCTGGGACTACAGTTCCTTCACTAATATCACATAGACCTGCTAAAAAAACAGAACCAAACACCAAGTCACAACACAAATTTACGTAAGTGCAGCTGTATTTCCTATTTACACTACACATTTAATGACTGTCTTTGTCAAAAACTCAGTTGAATAGACTGTACTGGCTGGCATTGATACTATGCCCATTAATCTTGAGATAGGAAATGAAACATTTTGATATTAAAACACCTCAAAATAATATAGGAGTCACCAGCTAAAGAAAAATAAAACTTCCAAGAGATAATTTACTATTCTTCAAGGACATTAGACATAAAGTAGGACTTTGTTTAAAATCAGTAATTTGAGAGTATATGATAGACATTAGATTTCTCTTGAGGGAAAATAAATATTTGGTAATAAATTTGGTAATTTTTACATCATAGAAACTCTCAACTCAAGCCTCAATGTGGTTTCTGCAATGTTTCCAATGCCCTCCTTGAATATTTTTGAATAATTAAAATATTTTGTGCCTCCACATTTGCAATATTTAAAAGACTGTATGTTACTTGTCATATATAAGATAATGTAAATGTAAAATATTGTACTTTACTTACTATACCTCTTAAAAACTCTACTGCACATTTTTATTTTTATTTATTTTTTTAAGATTTATCATTCATTCATTCATTCATAGAGACACACACACACAGAGACAGAGAGAGAGAGAGAGAGAGAGGCAGAGACACAGGTAGAGGGAGAAGCAGGCTCCAAGCAGGGAGTCTGACGTGGACTTGATCCCAGGTCTCCAGGATCATGACCCAGGCCGAAGGTGGCGCTAAACCGCTGGGCCACCAGGGCTACCCCTCTACTGCACATTTTTAAAGAGCTCTAAAGAAATACTTCCTTTTCACAGATATGTATGAACTTTATAAAACTAATATATCTTATACGATGGCCTAGATTCTTAAGAGAAACGATATGCTATGGCTTTTTATGCTGTAGACAAGAAAAAGACATGGCAACATGCAGAGTAAATAATTAGTATGGCTATTAAGTTGCTTAGTGACTGGAATGAAAAGAATTCCTGCAAATTCTTTAAAAAGAGAAAAGACCTCAGAAGAAGTTAACCATCATGCTGACATATGTGCATGTATGACCAGTATCCATTTTTCCAATCCTTCAGTAAAAGACATATCACAATCCAGTCACTAAGAAGATTTTTATAACATTTTCAGAGAACACAGAATAATGAATTCGGTTTATAAGAAGAGTTTTCTATTTTGAGTTATATATTATTTTTATTCACTAGGAAATTTTCAAATGAAAATCAGTAACTTTTTTTTTTTTTTTTTTTTTTTTCTTTTCAGCACTCATTAAACTAATGGTTCTGGGAGAAAAAAAACCCAAAAAATTAGTTTCATAGTTCAAAGAACAATGGATGGAATTTTAGGTGTGCATTTAATCTTTGACAAAATACTGTTTATGTAAATGAATTTCTTCTTGATAGAAACTCAAATAACAGGTCTTTAAACAGTAGTGATATACAGAAACAAGTGTCCATCGATGGAAGCATTGCTAAAGAAAATGTGGAGTATATAAAAATGTGGGTAGTATATATACACAAACACATATACATACATATATACATTCACACACACAATGCAATGTATTCAGCCATAAAAGATTTAAATTGTGCCATCTGTGACAACATGGATGGACCTCAAAGACATATGTTAAATAGAATATGTCAGAGAAAGACAATTACTGTATGATCTCACTTATATGATACAGCAGAATCTAACCCCACCCCTCAAAAAAGCCCCCAAACAAAAAAACTCATAGATACAGAGAACAAACTGATGATTGCCATAAACAGAGTGTGGAGGGTGGGAGAAATAGGTAAAAAGGGTCAAATGTACAGAATTCCAGTTACAGTATATGATAGTGTATTAGATATTTGAAAGCTACTAAGAGTGGAAGTAAGTTCTCATTACAAGGAAAAATGAATTTGTAACTATGTAATAAGGTAAGGAATGTTAGAGCTACTGTGGTGATCATTTTGCAATGTATACAAATATAAAATCGTTATTTGAAACTAATATAATGATTATATGCCAATTATATCTTAATAATAAATAGTAGTGATAGTATACTCTAGTATTATAGTGTGCCTAGCGCTAAGTAAAAATAACAAATTTCAAAATTTTAAGCCTTTCACATCTGGCTCAGGGTAAAAGTCAAGTAAAACCCTATATGGCTGATTGATGTATATGATCCTATAGTCTATACTATGTGGCTATGGTATTGGTTTAAGTTTATTATTTCTACCTACAGTATCTTCATGGGTCTTTATTCTGTCATCAAATGTAGTAGTTACTCTTTAGAAACAATAAGCATACCTTCTTTATCATATGTTTAAATAGGTAGCTTAATTTACTATTTAAAATGTTCAACAAAGTATAATTATATATTATTCAGCATAATACATCCATCTACTGAGGCACAATACACTGAAGTTAATGTGAAGCTACAAACTGACCTGTGAAGCTACAAACTGATAGCAGGGTTTAATCTGGGAGCTAGCAAACTGTGAAGCTACAAACTGATAGCATGGTTTAATCTGGGAGCTAGCAAACCTGTTCTGTGAAGGTCCAGATTGGTTTTGAGGCCAGCTAAGCAAATAAGCATGATGTTTTTCTAATTAAACAGTACTGGCAAAAACTGGCAGTGGGCCAGATCTGGCTCATGGACAGTAGTTTGCTGATTCCTGGTTTAATGAATCTTGTAATTGTCAAACTAAAGTAGGTCACTTCCATCTGTCTGTTTCAAAAAAAATATACATGGAATTCTTTATTTAGAATCTGGTTAACTTCAGGAAACCTTATGTCAACAGGCTGCTATGAGACATCAATATAGTTATGAGATTAAAAAAGTAACATCAATTTTGGTACAATTTACTTTTAAAGGATTCCTGTTGACCTTAAATGATATCTCTATTTTCAATATGCGCACAAACCATTCCAGAATATTTGACTGATTTGTACATTAAACTTACTGATTCATTTGACCTTAATCAACTTGGGTATTGTTAACAAATTCTCTTGGTATGTTTTTATTACCTTTATTACCTTTATTACCTTTATTACCTTATCACTTTTTATTACCAAGGTCTGCCTTACAAACATAATGTATGTATGTAAGTTTAGATTTTCATTTCTCTTAATTATTTTTCATACTTTCCAGAAAGATAAATCATTCCTCTTATTGGATAGTTGAGAAACAAAGTTATTTACCTCTACTTTCTGTTTTTCAACTATAATTTCAAATGATCCCTAGGGTCCTAATCCTTCTTTAATTATATTTTCACTGAAACCAAACATTTTGCTATTTCCCATTTTTTGAAGACCAGCTTATATTCAACACAGTACTGACTGATTATGCAACACTTATTTATGCATCCTTGATTATATCCCTCATTTATTAAATATTGTGTTTTGGTTTGCTTCTTATAATAGATAACATACACACACACACAGAAATATCAAGTAGTATTACTGGGCTTCACAGCTATTTCTCTTTTTCTATTCTACTGAACATACTGAAGAATTGAAATTAATTGCAATTGTATAAGCCAAATCTTCATTTTTAGAGTCACTTCTGTAACTTTTGAAAATATTTTTCCTAAAGTACACACAATTTTGTCCCTCTAATTTCCTTCTTTAGAATTATCAACTTCCAAGACTAAATAAGTTTCTTCTCATTGGTTTATCACTTTCATATCACTAAGAAGATCTTACTTGGGGGTTAGAATTATAGTCAGAATAGAAATTTCCCTTTCGTGTCCTTCACTGAATGAAAATGTGGCTAGCAAAACAAGACATGTATTATCGTATTTCACTTTTGTTATTATTAAGACTTCCAGCAGATCTACAGGTAGTTGAAATAATTTACCACTATTTGTCCCTGTAACAATCTCATAATTTTTATTATGAAAATACTGTATACATTTCAGTTATGGGCTCAACTGTATTTTAATGCAGTTGTAAAACACATAAACAGTAATGTTTATAAAATAATTTCATGAGTAACACCTTACTGTTTATGAAAACATAATAGAATCTACTAGTAGTAAAAATATTACCCCAAACTAATCTCTAAAGTAGATCGAATTTGGTGGTATTTGGGCTACACTTCCAAAACATATTAAAAAATACACACTTCTGCAAGAATATCATTTTTATCAATGCAATTAAAGCATTTTGATACCAATTATGTTATACTTAATTTTATTTGAAATAAATTATATTTTAGAATTAAGGCACAAATGTTTTTAAAATGTTAAAGCACATTTTAAAATGACTTTCTTTTAATTTTAAGACATAATTCTAATAGTTACAAGTGAGCTTAAGTAAATATCTCAAATAGTTCTCCTGTGCCTAAACATCTAACTCTTCAATATAAAATAAAGCAAATAATAACATAAATAATATTATGAGATTTATTACAGAATATAGGATGCAATAAAATTTAAGAAAAAATATATTTGGTATCACATGATAAAACTGGTCTCTAAACTTGGATAAGTTTAGGTATTTAATTTTTAGCAGTTTTAAGAAACTATGAGGTATCAAGGAGAAAAGAAATTAATTTTAGAAGCAATAAAGTTTTTACACAGGTTTGTGGTAAAATTGCTAAAAGTACTTGCCTCCTCTATCATGACAATATTTTAACTTTCTAACACTAAATATTAGTTTCTTTTGCCTTATAAAGAAACTGGATTGGGACGTAAACATTTCAATAGCTTTTTTTCATATACATATGATGATAAATTTAAGTAATGAGTATATCATTTTAGATATATAATGTTTTAATAAGCTGTTTTTAAAATAAATGAAAAAAATTATTTTACATACAACAAATAAACATGCCATGACGTTACTGACATGAAATAAAGAACTTACATAAAGAAGACTGGAGTTTTTTCACAGATTCAGAATATAAGCTAGAAAGGCCGTACATGCAAGAAGTCACAATCAGCATGCCTTAGTGAAGCAATGAAAAGTAAAGAAAAAAAAGGAGACAAAGTACTAGAATGGTATGGTTGGGACAATTTCTGCTGAAGATAACACATGACAAAATGGTCACACACAAAAATAAAAATGGGAAAAACTCAAGCATCAGGCCAAAGTGATAGTAAGGTCTATATTCCATCTTTTTTTTTCTTTCTCATAAATTGTGATACAGGTAGTATTTTCTATTTATGCCATGAGACCAAATGAGAAATGAATCTCAGAATTTAAATTCAGAGAGACTGAGTTATAAGTATAGAACACTTCTTCCCAGTGTTTCAGTGCACACTGGCATTCTGCATATTGGCCAAATCTGCCCAAGATAGGGTTCCCCTCAATCCCTGGTCCAGCTGAACAGGTCCTGTGGAGACTGGAGCCTATACTGGAGCAATTACTGCAGTAATTGCTGAAGGCCTCACTAATATGACCCTATGTGCCAGAGATCCAATGCCATGAAGTTAAAAAAAAAAAAAAAAATCAAGTGAGGAATACTGGTATAGACCACCAACTAGACATATTAATACACTTAAAATTAAGATGAACTGGATGCTTGCGTGGCTCGGTTCAGTGTCTGCCTTCAGCTCAGGTCATGAGCCCAGGGCCCTGGGATGAAGACCAACATTGGCTCCCTGCTCAGCAGGGAGTCTGCTTCTCCCTCCCCCTCGGATCCTCCCATCCCCCACGGATCCTCCCATCCCCTTGTGCTGGTCTTTCATGCTGTCTCTCAAATAGGTAAGTCTTTAAAAAAATTTTTTTAAATAATATAAAATTAAGGCTAATTACCTAGCAAATACAAAAGAATGCTATACAGAAAATCATTGGATCTTGGTTTGTATTGAATCAAGGCTACCTGAGAACACTGAATTTTCATAGAACTCAAACTCATTTTTGCATTTACATTTTTTTCTGCATGGGAAATAATCCCTTAAAATTACATTGTTTCAACAATGAATTTTTGGTCTTATAATACCAATCAATAAAAGGGGCAATACTTTGAGATTAACTTTTGTTCCATAATAAGACAAATTTTCATCTCATTATAATTTAGCTGAAGAAGCTTGCCACTGTGGTTCTTTCCCAACATTAATTAAAATCCTAGGATATTTAAAACAAAAGCAAAATCTAAAAGCAATACAAAATAAAGAAGGCTCAAACCTTTTACAAGTTTTGACAGTTTACATATATAGACTAAGTCAGACAAGGTATTTATCTAACTTTAGTATTTATATTCACATAAGTAACTCAGTATTTATAGAAATCCTAAAACTCAAGATTTTTTTCTTTATACCTCCTGAAGGTTGTCGAGATTTACGAGGAGACCGGGGTTCTCTCCGGTAAGGATCATTGGAGCCATACAATTCAATAGTGCCCAGATTGAGGAGTACTGCTTTCTGGAGGTAGTCTACCATTGCAATGCCATTACAATTGCCAAAAACTACCCTGGGAATAGGAAAAGAGCAAATATTTTAGCATAAATAAGTAATTATAAGGAAATGTACCTGTATAAGGCTGAAAAGAAGAAGGATGGGTTTTTCAGAAAATTCCTTTTTGTATCTAAAGATTATCAAGGACATGAAAATACAGATAACATATGCTTTTTCATGGAACAATGTATATCTTCTACAGACATTAATGATTACAAGTCGATGTTGTTAAAAAAAATGTTGGCGTAGGAAACTGAAACTTGATCACAGACATAAATCCCCATTCTAATCAATGTGACATCTATTTTTCTGACTTAGGGGCATTTGGGAAGCTTGAGGGAAGGCCCATTCCCTTCTAGGGAAGTGGAACATTTTATCTCTGGGAAAGTTTTGATAATCTATACAGTCAAAAATAAAAAATAGAAAGCATAAATCTTGGAGGTCTCCCTTTGGAGTACTCCAGATATCTTCCCGATTATAAGTCAGGAACTACAAACCAAACAACTACGAATAAAGGAATGTAACTCTTTTAAGATGTCTTAAACCAGGAGTTGAAAACTGAAATGTATACAGAGACTCTGTAAGTAATACAAACAGGCCAGACAAGGACTGTGGTGAACTAGAGAGAATATGACCCATCTATCTAAGTGGGAAAAGTCTGAATTCTGTTCATGTTGACCACTGCCAAGCAGGAATGGAGACATGGGCCAGATAATCAGATTTTTCAGTTAAAGCTCTAAATATGGATTTCACATTAAATAGTCTTGGCAGCTAGTTCAAATATTAAAAAGGTACAAGGGAGGGACTAAATAAAACGTTAACTGTGAGCCCATGAGCCTGTGATCAATCGATTTGTAACTTCCTTTGAAACTTCTGACAGCTCTTTTTATTATTCCCTCTTTCTTTATAGTTGTGCAATGAAATATTAAAAAGGAGGTTTGTGTTCTTACATTGTGGGGTAGCAAATGAAAGATTTGCTGAGAGATGACCTGAGAGATGACCATCTCAGACTACAGCCAGTCTTAACTGGTATAAAACTACAGGGATAGGGTGAGTGGTAGTAGTTCCAGGAGGAAGAAGAAAGATGAACGAGTCTTCAGGGCTAACATCAAAGAAGACAACAGTGACCCACATACTGAGAAATAGCCCTGGAACTACATAGTGTGTGGCTTCTCTTTTACCACAATGTTGATTTTTAAACAAACAAAAGTACTTTGTAAGTCTACCAAATTATAATAGAAAGTATGAATAATTAATACTCAATACTTGAGGGTATGAATTGATAAAGCAACTATAGTATAAATACTTTATCAAACTATTACTATGCCTTTATAATTTATACACGTGAATTTTGGAAGTAGAAGAAATTATATAGCTCTGGTTCAACATTTATAGAATTAGCTT
The DNA here is from genome assembly GCF_011100685.1 of Canis lupus familiaris. Lineage (NCBI taxonomy): Eukaryota > Metazoa > Chordata > Mammalia > Carnivora > Canidae > Canis > Canis lupus. The sequence goes on along the minus strand of NC_049222.1, from coordinate 38,636,718 downwards.
ATAACAAAGTCTTCAGAGTTGATGTTATTAGACCTCTATTATACTGAGCATTAAGAAGGAAATTGTTTCTCAGAGTTTATCCAGGAGAAGACATGTTGACTTTATTTTTTATTTATTTATTTATTTTAAATAAATTTTTATTTATTTATGATAGTCACAGAGAGAGAAAGAGAGAGGCAGAGGAAGAAGCAGGCTCCATGCACCGGGAGCCCGACGTGGGACTCGATCCCGGGTCTCCAGGATCGCGCCCTGGGCCAAAGGCAGGCGCCAAACCGCTGCGCCACCCAGGGATCCCCACATGTTGACTTTGAACCTTTATCTTAATTTATCATGAAGCACTATAAGTATATCCTGAGTAATTTATTTGGAACAGAATTATTTTCCAAATAAACACTAAATATGATCTGAAATTAAACAACTTTTTATACAATTTTTTAACTGATGCTCTAATAAAAGTCATCCTGTTTTTAAAAATGAAAAAAATGTATGGCATAGTATGACGAGACTGAAAAACACATAAATTATACTTACAATCCATATGAAGAATTGACTGCCAGGCTGGTTATTTGTTGTGGTGGTTCTCCACCCACCCATACCAACTGAATAACTAGTTCTGTTTGATAACCTGGAGACTGCTTAAGTGGTGAATTTTTAACTCTGTAATAAAGGAAAACATATTATCTTTTAACCCATCTTCAAGTATCTTATTAACTTCTGTAATTATAAAGTCATGCATAAATATGCAAACAGTAATTTATATATGAAATTGTACTAAATATACAAAAATGAAAAAAAGCTAAATCCTGTTCTCTAGAGGCATTTAATCTAGTTGGAGACAAAGTATGTACATAAATAACAAAAGTAAGAAATCATACATAAGTTCCCATTACAGACTGGGGGGTTGGAAGTAGGGAGGGAGAAAAAGACCATGGGTAGGAAGGGGAGGGAGGAATGGGGAAAGGAATAAGGAGAATGAGAAGCCTATGAATTAAGAAGAGGAAAGAAAAATCAAGTTGGAAAAAAATTCAAGTTAGAAAAATAGACTTAAATATATGGTTTAACAAAATTAAAAGTAGCCAAAACATAGTGAGTACAAAAATTAAAAAAAAAAAAGTGACAAATTTACTTTTGTGTGCATGATGCTTTCACTATTAAAAAAATGTACTCTTGGGCAGCCCAGGCGGCTCAGCGGTTTAGCGCTGCCTTCAGCCCGGGACCTGATCCTGGAGACCCGGGATTGAGTCCCACGTCGGGCTCCCTGCGTGGAGCCTGCTTCTCCCTCTGCTTGTGTCTCTACCTCTCTCTCTCTCTCTCTCTCTCTGTCTCTCATGGATAAATAAAATCTTTAAAAAGAAAATTAAAAAAAGATTAAAAAATAAAATAAATAAAATAAAATAAAGTACTCTTTAAGTTGATAGTAATTTTGGTTGTAGACTCTTTCCCCAATAATTGCTGAATAGGTGCTCAAAATATATTGCTTTTGCAAACATATGCAAACTAGTAGTAGGAAACCCACAGTCAAAGATTAACAAGTGTGTAAGTTTGCTCATAGTGGAGGTATGTGTAGTAACAGTGAGAAATCAATATAGCAAGATAGGCTAGGTCCAGACTTTAAAGGGTCTTCAAAGCCTGGCTGCAAAGGTCTGATGTTGGTAGAAAGAACTGAGGGCTTTTGAAAAGCTAGAGTCTAAATTCTGGTTTTGCCATTTTCCAGATGTCTTTTTTTTTTTTTCTTTTAAAGACTTTATTTTTTTTATTCATGAGAGAGACACGCACACACACAGGCAGAGATATAGGCAGAGGGAGAAGCAGGCTCCATGAGGGAGCCCGATGCAGGACTTGATCCCAGGACTCCAGGATCATGCCCTGAGCCAAAAGCAGACACTCAACCACCGAGCCACCTAGGTGTCCTTCCAGTTGTCTTCTTATTGTCCAAATTTTAGAGTAAACATGAATCATTGAGGGTGCTCCAAAAATGAACGGAGTTACAGTCACTTCGTGCAATATCTATAAGGCAGGACACTCAGAACTGTATGCTCAATGAGCAGACGTTCTGGCTTTTCTCAGGGAAATACCACTAATCAGTGGTGGCTGTCCATCTCAAGATATAGAAATGAAAATAGAGTATTCTTCAGAATAGAAGAATCTGTGTTATTTTTTCCTTGGATAAATTAGGTAAGGTTCAAAGAAGTGTCCACCTTCTTCTAGCATATTTAACATGCACATTAGATTAGAGCAGGAACAAAAATACAGGGATAGTATCAGAAGTGCGTACATGGGGACATTTAAAACTTCAGTGATGAAGACATACAAAATTCATGGAATTCTTAATTAGTAAGAATAAACAAACAAACAAAAAATTCTTAAGCAAAAATAAGCCAGTCAAGCCTGCTGCAAAATCCCCAATAGGTAAAAAAATTAGAAATGGGATCAAGAAATAACAGGATAGGTTAGATTTACAAATGCAAAATAGGGACACTTGGGGGCTCAGCAGTTGAATGTCTGCCTTTGGCCCAGGGCATGATCACAGGATCTGGGATCCAGGATGGAGTCTCACATCAGGCTCCTTGCAGGGAGCCTGCTTCTCCCTCTGTCTGTGTCTCTGCCTCTCTCTCTCTCTCTGTGTGTCTCTCATGAATAAATAAATAAAATCTTTAAAATGCAAAATAGGGGATGGGTGGGTATAATATTTTATGTCTACAATGTTTACATGTGAATTATTTTAATATTTTAATATATGTAAATGAAGGTTTTACTTTTTAAAGACAAGGAGCTGAACGTTTATAAAAAGCTCCATAGTTTGTACAAATATATATACATTTGTGAGAGACACAGAGAGAGAGGCAGAGACACAGGCAGAGGGAGAAGCAGGCTCCATGTAGGGAGCCTAACATGGGACTTGATCCCGAGTCTCCAGGATCAGGCCCTGGACTGAACGTGGCGCTAAACTGCTGAGCCAGGCTGCCCTATACAAATAGATTTTAAATGTATGTTTGGAGACTTTGCTGTTTCAAAATGTCTGTTCGGACTGCAAAAGCCCAATTAAAATACCTAAAAACACAAAATTTTACTGGTTATAGGAATAAATTGAGTAACTAATCTTAAAATGTTTCTTCAAAGGAACAATTACATATGCAAGCATTTTGTATAAAAACAAAGTAGTAATTATTTTAATATCAATTTGATTATATTTCTGACATTTAAAAATTGGCTTTTGGGACTGTGGATGAAAACTATGTGAAGGTAATAAATAACTGCATTTACCAGAAAACTGTTCAGAAGAAAAAAAATGAGGTATAACTCAAATTGCCTGTGATTAAAAAGTCATTGGTAAATTTGTCAATTTTAGACAAAAATCTTAAAAACTTTGCCATAAAAATGTTATCAAAACAAACATCAAAGACAAATTGTACTTTACAGGCTTATAAGACTTGAACTTAACAAAGGCTGGAGAAATACACATTAAAATCAAAGAACATTAATGGAAATTTTACAAATTTAAGTTTAAAGCAAAGCAGTACTGAGTAAGTAACAACATGGAAGAATGTAGAATTCTCTGTATTTCCAATTTCATTCTAGCAAAACATGTGCCAGAACTGTAGCAAAAAGGAGGATGTGTATGTATATACTTGAGAGAGGGCCAAAAAAAAAAAAAAAAAAAAACACCCAAAAACCCTGAGACCTTTCTGAGAAATGTGGCTGCTTAACCTGAATGCTTACATTTTTTAGATCAGATCAGAGTCTCCTGTTGGCACTAGTGGCATTCTGACCTGCAAGTTCTTTGTTGCGGGGCACCGTTCTGCACGTTTGAGCATCATCCCTGACCTCTATGCACGAGATGCCAGTAGCACCCTGTTCCTACTGTTGACAACTAATAACGTCTCCAGATATTGCCAATAAAATGATGAGGAGCAAAAACATCTCTGTTTGAGAACCACTAACATAGAACACACAATCTCAAATTTATATAAACATATAGATTTTTTTTTTGAAGTCTGTAATTTTGGGGGCACCTGAGTGGCTTAGGTGGTTAAGTGTCTGCCTTTGGCTCAATCCTGATTTCAGGGTCCTGGGATCTAGCTCTGCATTGGGCTTCCTGCTCAGCAGGGAGTCTGTTTCCTCTCTCCCCCTCTGCTGCTTCCCTCTCCCTACTAGTACTCATGCTAATCTCTCAAATAAATAAATAAAAATCTTTAAAAAAAAGTCTACACCTTTTAAATGACTATGCTATAAAAAAATCTGCCCATATCTTTGGAGTCATTGCAATGCAATGCTAGTTACACAGACATTCTCCACAGCAATTCTTTACTACTCATCAAGAGAAGAAACTCCAGTAGATCTAAAATACAACCAGGACAAAACCTGGTTCTTTTAACAAATGCCAATGATCTCTCATTAGGCCTCCCTACCTTGAATCTACTAATCTGGCTTTTGCACCTCAACTCATGTACTGAATTTCTTTGACATTTTCCATAACCACTTTTTTTAGTTATTACCCCAACTGAACTTCTTTGTAAATGTAATTAATCACAGTCTTATAAAATTTTTCAGTGATCTTAACTTTTTCCTCATTCTTTTATTTCTATGTCATATTTAAGGCTCATATCCTTTAAAACATTTAACAACTCAATAATATAAGTCAGAAAAAGAAAGGATAAGAAAGTTGTACCCAATTTATTCCTGTTTAAAAAAGCAAAATGTATTCATATCCAGAATGCTACAATAAAGGCATTTAAATAATGATACTGGTGTGCTAGAGAAGATTCAGAAAGCCAAGAAAATGATTACAAAATGACTGAATCTCTAAAGACAAAAAAACCAGAACTTTCAGAGCAGTAGAAAGCAGTCTACATATATATTTGATCCACATTGAATCCAGAGTAGAAAACATCTATAGATGTGAAGATTGAGCTATATATACAGAAAAGATCCACGCTGTTCTACGGGTATGTTTACAGATCAAATCTTAGCACTTCCAAAGATAAAAATCATGGAATTCAATCATATTCCTTTTGATACCACAGAAGAATGGGTTGTATTAACCACAGCACAACCCAGAAAGAAATGTCATTTTTCTCTATCACAGGAAATTATCACTGTAATAAAGCTTGTAATTTATCTAAATTAAATTTATCTTATTTCCAAAACATCTGTATTTTTTAATAACATACTTTAAACAAGGGACATTATCACGAAGCCCATCAGATGAACTGCTACTGGTAGAAGGATGAGACTGAGGAGGAATGGGCTGAGGAGTGGCGCCCCCCACTGGTGTTGGCAAAGGCGGCGCCTGTTCGCCCTCTGGGGATTCCACATCATTTATTTCATATAACAATCTAACTTCAAGCATCTGTTGTAAAAGAAAGACAGTTCTTCTTTTAATAATTATTCATCTTATACACTTTCCACAAAAGATAGATGGCGATGTAAACACTTAAGTGTTCTTAAAAATTCTAGATAAAATTGACTTCAAATAATTTAAATAGTTCAAAAATTTTAAATGTCAGACATTTGACACTGAAAATAATTAAGAGACTATTACCGGAATGACTTCTGTTATCACTTCTTGTTTGCTGAATCTGTAAATAATGACATGAGCTGAAACTCCAGCTATACACAGCATTCTACTTTCTGGACACCAGGAGATAATCTGAATGGCATATGGATCTTCATCTACAATGTCTGTGTTTGGTCTGTCATCTTTATTTCTTGATTTTTCAAATACTTTAGATGTCTTTAGTTTATATAATACTTGCAGAGTTACTAGAAAAAAACATTTGTTAGATACTTTAATACAAAAAGAATACAAGGTAATATCTAGTCAGTCAAACTATCTAAGGAAAACAGCCTATATTTATTTGAACCATATTTTTATTTTCAGGTCTATATTTCTCAATTACACTTTTAGATAATGCAATCACTGTACCTATTGACCAAAAAAAAAAAAAAAAAAAAAAAGGTGTACTATTAAAAACAAAACAAAAAACACATGATAATGAATTAGATAACCTGAAAAAAGACAAATAGATTTTGCAAAAAAAAGTATAAATATAATGAAAATAATAAAGAACATAATTGCTTTCTAAAATGATTTTCTACATATTTTCTCTGTAAAAGGTACTAATAAATATTATCTCACACTTCTATATGATGAAACACAAAAGATCACAAGTTAACTAGATTCTCACTGTTTGCTATATATATTTGGCAAACACTGATGATTCAAACCATTCTTTCCTTTTTTGATATTGTGTAAGCACTATATATATATATATTCTGCCAAGAAAGCACAAATTACTGTTAGTATAAAATCAGGCATTAGGGGGTGCCTGGGTGGCTCAGCGGGTGAGCGTCTCCCTTTGGCTCAGGGCATGATCCTGGAGTTCAGGGATCGAATCCCATGTCATGCTTCCTGCGGGGAGCCTGCTTCTCCCTCTACCTGTGTCTCTACCTCTCTCTCTGTGTCTCTCATGAAAAAACAAATCTTAAAATAAAAACCCAGGCATTAAAATTATTCTACAAATTTCTGTTGATTTGAAATATATTCCCATTTTCATCTCTGATTTAAGGAAATTTTGAAGACAGAATTTGATTACTTTTGTTGAGAATCATTATTGATTTACTGGTTAATATCCTTAAAAATATCTTAAACATCTATTAGAAATTCTAAACTATACTTGATAAATCAGGTATTAAACTCATAGCTCCCACATTTTAAATTAAATATTGGTTATGCAATTATAAAACATGTTGTATATGTTACAGTGATTGTGTAACATATAACAAATAATATTCAAATTACTTACTTGCAGAAGCATCCCAGAACTTAACTGATCCATCAGCATGCCTATGAAAAGCAAATGAGTTAAAATTGTGAAGAAAAAAAGAAAAAAAAAACCCTACATATTTTTCTTTCTTTGAAGTATACTGTTATGTGAAAAGACAGCAACCAAAATAAAGCAGCATAAAATTCAGGGTAAACTGGCAGGTTCCAGACAACAACATTTCTTAATAAGTTACAGCATAAAGGAAAGCATTACCTGCCCAATTAATTAATATTCATGTAGTCTTAATTATATCTAGCTATTAGAGATTTAGTGGTGAAACAGGATTTTACTTACCCTGTAATAATTATTTCTGGGTAACTTTGAACACCCAAGCCCCAATTACCTCCATTAATGGGCCATTCCTATAAAAAAAAATTATTGTATAAAGCAACTTCCAAGCATACATCTTCATATATATTTCTATGACAACAGTAAAAAACATATTTTGCTTCAAAAAGGGATTTTCTATATACTTTCTCTAAAAAAGATATCAATGTTATAAAATACTCCACGGTGATACATATAAATTACTGAAATGTAACATTAATTACTAAAACTCATGTTCTATACCTTTTTGCTGTAACCTTGACGTTTCTGTCTGGCTCCAACAGAATAAAGTGCAGGAATAAGGTCCCCAGGACAACCAGCAAAATATTCGCAACATGTAACAGGTGATTCATGTATACTCAAAGGGTATGGATTTTCAAATATAGGATATCTTTAACAACAGGAAAAGAGAAATATTTATTAATTTAATAAAATTAAAACGAAAATGAGAACCTAAAAAAATACTTACAGCTTTGGAATGAAAACATTTTTTAAACTTTGATTAATTTAAAGATAATAGCCTCTGAAGATCCATATAACATATTACCTGAATTTACATTTTAACTTTGGGGATACAATGCTCTTCTCTGTATTTTTGGAAACTACAAAAATACATTCTACCAGAGATTTAACAGATTTCATTCATGTAACTATGTAAAAAAAAAAAAAAAAAAAAAAGGCATCTTTTATAATGCAAGTTGCTCAGTTAGAACAATAAATAGAAAAGCTGCAGTTGGAACTCTGTACCATGTGGCACATACTGGCCTGAGTGCTTTATATGTACATTTATCTTATTTGCTTTTTGCACCAAACATAAGATGTAGACATTTTACGGAAGAACAAACAGAGTAATGTGCCAAAGGCATGCCAGCTAGCTAGAATTTAACTTGTGCACTTTAGCATTAAGGTATAAAGTTCTCAATCAATAGATCTTAGATCTTTATGTCAGTAGAGCTAATACAAATTTTCAATTCTCCTTTTTTCCCCATCAATGTAATGCCTGGTACAACATTTAATATAGAGATGCTCGGGGCAGCCGGGGTGGCTCAGCGGTTTAGCGCCGCCTTCAGCTCAGTGCCTGATCCTGAAGACCCGGGATCGAGTCCCATGTCGGGCTCCCCACATGGAGCCTGCTTCTCCCTCTGCCTGTGTCTCTGCCTCTCTCTCTCTCTCTCTCTCTCTCTCTCTGTGTGTCTCTCATGAATAAATAAATAAATAAAATCTTTAAAAAATAATAATAATATAGAGATGCTCTCTTGTTTCGGTGATAATAAAATTCTACCTTAAAGGCTTTCTAGATATGAAATTATTTCATTAAATAAAGCAAAAAATGCTTTCAAAAATTTTAATTTTAAAGTAAAACCCTTACTACATATGCAATGATATTCTTTTCTGGTTTGAATTCCTTGAGAATGATTACTTAAAAATATCTGGAAAACCAGAATATGGCGTAAAAACTCTAAAAAGTTCAGAGTGGCACATCTGCAAAAATTAGATGTATTTATCAGTCTACTATTGACAATCATTTAAAAATCAGAGAAGAATATTTTCAGAAAAGTCCTTTCTAGATTTCAAAATGAACCAAACTGTTGTAACTCCTTCCTCAACCACATAAAAACACAAGGAAAAACTCAACAAAAATATGAATTAAAAACATGGCAGGTAACTTTGTTCTCTTTATAACAACACTTTATAATCCTTAAGCTCAACGATTCTATTATTATACATTTAATTGATGCATTTGATAAATAAAATGCCTAGTCACAGGTTATTTGCACAGTATTTTAACTTACATATATATCAGTATAGACAACACATAAAAGTCTCATATACTACATGAATAGTTAGCAAAGACAAGAAAATAAAATTATATTAAGAATAAGTTATTCTAGGGGTGCCTGCCTGGCACAGTCGGTTAAGCATCTGACTCCTGGTTTTGGCTCAGGTCATGAGTTCAGGGTTATGGTGCCAGGTCTGCACTGGGCTCTGCACTCAACATGGAGTCTGCTTAGGACTGTCTATCCCTCTCTTTCTGCCCTTCCTCCTCCACATGCTCTCTCTAAAATAAATAAATAAATCTCTCTTTTTTTAAAAGAATAACTTATTCTAGGACTGTCATTTACATCTATCTATCTCTATTTCAGAGAGAAAGAGAGGGATAGAGAGGGAGCATGAGTGGAGGGGGAGGGGTAGAGGAAGACTCAGGCTCTCCTCTGAATAGGGAGCCTCATGCGGGGGCTTGATCCCAGGATCCCGAGATCATTTAGAAATGTTTTTAAATTCCTTTGATCCACTTATGGTCCTGCAATTTTTTAAAAGGAAAAAAAATACCCAATTAATAATTACAAGTAGTACATACTAAGTTGATGTGAACCTAGGAATGCCTTAAAATAAAGTTAAATAATATTGTTCACTTATTCTTCAGGGTTTCCCAATCCTGGCACTATTCACATTTTTGACCAAATAATTCTTTATTATAAGGACTCTCCCCTGTGTACTGTGGATGTTTAGCAGCATCCATATCCTCTACCACTAGATGCCAGTAGCATCTACAAAAGATATTTATACAGACTTTGTCAAGTATCTGGGGCTAGGGGAAGCAAAATATCCCCTTGCTGAGAAATACTGAAATCGTGAATGGGTAAACTCAATTTAATGTTTAATGATTATCTCTCAGGAGATACAAATAAATAATGTAATATCTTTCATAGAATTTATAAGTAAACCCTATCATCTATGTTAGAAAAAGCAGAACATGACAAATACCACAAAAAGTTGCAAAGGAGCTATGGAGGCAATTTACAGATAAGATAGATGTGTATATATATGTGTATGTATATGTGTGTATGTGTATATATATATACATACACACATATACATAAAATCTCCTTGCAGCTGTTGGGAACCTGTAAGAAAAGACACTGAAGTATGATCACAGTTCAGTTTTTCTAGGGAATAAGGCACCTGTAGTAAGATAGTGAAAAATCAGGTTGGAAAGGTATCTTAAGTTCCTACTGTGAAGAGTAGTAGGCTGGGAAGGTGCTTTCAAATCAAAGCAGTAGAGACCACAGTGGTTTAAAGAGGAGACTAACAGGGCATTTGGTTGGCTCCATCAGTAGAGTATAAGACTCTCAAAAGAGGAGAATGGCAATCTTGGTACTGAGTGTAAAGTTACTCTGACAATGTATTCATAACAGTGCCACCAAGAGTGCAATAGGGCTGGGGAGACCACAGAGCTTATTATATGGAGGTAAAATGTGATGGGATTAATTTTGGTTTTGTTCATTTTGTTTGTCTCCAAGGTGCCCAAGTATTAGGTTGAATCATGAAATTTCAAAATTTCAACAAATTTTGACTTAAAAAATGGAAATTCTATATGAACAACATATTAGAAAAATCTGACAGGTAATCAGAAATGTGTACCTGGAATTGTAAAAAAAAAAAAAAAAGGTCAATATTATGGGTATAAATGTAGTGTTTTCAAAGAGAAATAGCCAATCCTATGCTAAAAAGAGTCTTTTTCATCACATCCTAAAATAATCTCTCACAAAATTTTATTTCTTACCCATTTTGAGCAAGGTCTATAAGTACTAAATCTTTTTCCAGAAGAACCACCACAGCATATGGTTCCTGAAAATCTGGAATAGGAAAACAATGCATGAACAATAGTTTTAAATATGCAAGAAGACAGCAAATTAGGTAATAAATATTTGCTTGTTTTTAATTTTATTCCAGTCTCTCAAGTATGTAACATTCTCATCTATTTTATATAACTTAAGACTACTTTGTTTTAAATGAGATAAATCTATGTAATAACTCAGAAAAAATTATTTCAGTTTTGTAAAGATGAATAAGACAAGAAGTTCATAGTAACTTCTATGGTATTACAAAATCCAAGACAGGGCATGGGCAACAAACCCAAAATTTAAATTACAACACCCATAAGAATAATTCTTACTATTGTATCTCATAGGAACTTGAATACTACTAATTTCTTTATTTTATATGCACCTATTTAACTATAAAATGCATTACAGTTTTACATCTCAATTTATTTCAAATGAAGTAAAACATATCCAGATTTAAATTCCTCTTGAAAGAATATATGATAGTTGTGATGGTTAATTTTATGTGTCAGCTTATCCTTGCTTTGATGTCTAGTTGTTTGGTTAAACACCAATCCAGATGCTGCTGTGAAGGTATTCTTCAGATGTGATTAACATTTAAATCAATATCAGATATAATGTGGGTGGGCTTCAATCAGCTGAAGGCCTTAAGAGCAAAGATAGATTCAAAAAAGAAGGCATTCTGCCTCAAGACAACAGCTCTTTCCTGAATTTTCAGGCTGCTATCTTCTTGCACAATGAAGCTGACTGATTAGCCCCCACAACTATATGAAACAATTTCTTAAAATAAATTCATTCTTTCTTTCTTGCTCTCTCTATACTTTATTGGTTCTGTTTCTCTGGAGAACCTTGACTAATACACTAGTATTTTATAGAATTCTAAAGAAACTGTTTCGTTTATCCTTAAGTGGCACTAAAGACTACTACTATGTCATACTAAACAGATAAAGCTTATTAACTTCTGAAATAAAACTTGTGAAGTTATAAAGACAGCATCTCTCTCCCAGAAGAATTACAGCAAACTAGGATAAGGAAACTATTTAGAAAACCTATAGGTCTTTGTTCTGAATAGCAGATATCTATAGAGAATGAGTTTTAAAGATGCAAAGCTTATTACCATTTGGGTATGGTGTTTCACACAGCGTTAGAAAATCGACAATTGAATAGTCCATTTCCAGCACAGCAGTACTTTTCCCATGCATAACTGTTAAGCAGGGTCTTCTTCCTACAGTATCATAGGACAAACCTCCTGATAAAATAATAAAAGGTTCCCTGGAAATAAAATACATAGGCAGGATTATAAAAGCATAGTGAAGACTATTTTCTTGCCATATCATAAATTTTTTATTTAGTGAAATAAAAAATTCTAACACATTTTAATGCATGATTTAATTGAATATTCATATGTGACTTTTTAAAATTGCACTAGGTGAGACCCAAGTGAATTCATGAAAATTACCATACAATAAGAATGAACATTGACTATATTCGACTCTTTCATACCTCCCCTTGGTTTCTAAAATTTTTTTCCTTTATCTTCTTTATACAACTGTCAAAAAATTCTCTCTGGGTTACTATAGGTCAAGTATCTTGGATGAACTACCTTTATTTCCAATCCTAATAACCAGGCCTTCTCAACAGAAGGTCTAAGAGAGAATGTTAATGGCCTGAGGCATTAACTGTATGTAACAAATTAACTTCTCACTGATGTATCAGAAATGTACTAGCTATGAATCACTCTTGAGAAAACAGTCACTAAAAATCATTTTCTGTAGGGCTTACTTCTGGAATTTTGGCTGGTATGCTCTTAAACCAAAGCTCCCATGTACATCTAGCAGCTGAGGGCTTGCCACTTAGATCTAATTAACTCTACAACTCTCTCTATTAACCACTACTTAGTGATTTACCTAGACCCACTTTTTAAAACTGTATTTCTTAAATGTGCAAAAGACAAAGTATCTCTATATATATTTTGGCCTGTATTCATCTTTGTCTTGATTATTCAAGTTTTTTGTTCATGTTTTCATTATATTAGTAATCTATTTCTAATTGTTTTATTGATAAGAGTTCTTTGCATTCTAAGGAATTAGCTTTTGGTCTGCTATGTGTCTCACTATTTGCTGGGGGAGGAGAAGTTGTTTATGATACATTAAATAAATGATGTTAAAAGTTTGATGTAAGATTTTCTTAAATCTCTTTATTTATGATTTTTTAGGTAGTTTCTGAATGCTCACTTTAAGGTCAGTAGATCCATCTTCTTCCTCTACATCGGATATAAACGGTATGTAATAATATGTAATTGTTACAAACACTAGTTCCTATTTACTATTATTTTACAAAAAATGCTAATTTTTATATTTAACTTAGAGCTTGTTTGTTGTTAAAAGGCTGTGAATAATGAAACAATAAGATCAAAGCAATACTTTGTTACTTCTAAAAAAAGTGCTAGTTTGGGAACTAAGCTATCTGAATTTAAATTAAATTTCAGCTGGTTTTCCTTTCTGTGTGATGATACTGGACAAGCTGCTTAACCTCTCTGTGCCTAACTTTTGCATCTATAAAATGGAGATTGAATGACATGTATCTACCCTCAGACAATTGTTGAATTAATATACAGAAAGCACTGGGGTCAATGTCTAGCACATAATACACCTTTGGTAAGATTTACCTATTATTATTACTATGATCATCAAATTACAATTATTATCCATTATGAAAGTTTCCCCTTCTTTTGACATGTGGAAAGTAACATTAGAATGTCTAAATTATATTTATTTTTATCTTACACTCTAGAATAAACTCCACTAAAATTTACTTAGACTAGTAGTACAAGTGTATAATTTATAAAGAAATATATTAAGTCAAATAACTCAACTGTTCAATACTTAAACATTTTACCTATTTAAGTACATAAAATAACATGTATATATGTCTATTTTATTTAAAACTATACTCTCATGTGTCCCTGTTTTATTTTTTTCATAGCATTAAAACTTATTTATTTGCTTATTGGTTTTCTCATGAAAATGCAAGCTCCTTGAGGGCAAGATTTGTTCATTTTGTTCATTGCTATATCCGTAACGTAATGAATTAATAGAATAAGTAACGAATGAATGAATAGAAGTGTATGTGACACTACCACTCTCTAACTTACTATCATTTAAATTTTTTGCCACTAAACTGATTTGGGTAATCTTATTTTTCCACCTAAGCAACAGTAATCAAAGCTTAAAATTCCCAAACAGAATTACGCTAATTGTATTGTACACCAATACACTGTTTCAGTCTCTTTGCATAGTATTATTATGGCTGTAGCTAGGAAAGCATATTTAATTTTCTTTCCTTCTTATCACATATAATGAATAAAGAGGATACATTTCCTCTCGTGTACTTTGAAATATAGCACATAACTGAATACAAAATACTAGGAAGAAGGATGAAGAATCCAACTTTATCTTTTAAAGAGTGGGAAGCCCGGGCCACATGTATTTTATATGTAATATTTAAAAATAGTCTGATCGATGTTTTTACACATAGCCAACTTAAAAAAAAATTATTAATGTAAGAAATAGGAAGAGGTAGATGCTGAACTTCACTACAGAATAAAATTTCCATGGAAATACCAGGTAGGTTTGCCAGGTAAGTCACTCATTTATTAGATAAATTCTTACTATGGTATTTAATAACACCATGGCAATCGGGTAGATTTATCTTCAAAAGGCAACTAGGTGTGTATCCACTGGTCTTGCAAGTTGCCTACACTTCTTTTCTACTGTTAAAAGTGAAAACATATATGATGAAAAAAGTGACAAAAATATATGAATAAAAAATATGAGTAAGAAACAGTTTCAAAGAAATACCAAGGTATTTTACATAATTATCAAAGTTCCCTAAATCTAGCAGTAAATACATATAGATATGCATATATACGTATATATTTAATTACCCAACAGATATTTTTTCATTATAAAGAATGAAACTTTGAAGAGTAGATATTAATGAGATGATTATTTTACAAGTAGTCATAAATACAATGATAAAATATTTTAATACTAGATAGTGAAAATTATATAAGTTGTTTTACTGGTATTTAGAATTACATTAAAAATTCTCGAAGTCTAGATTATTTCTAGGTAGTGTATGAATTATGGAGGTAGATAATCTTATTGTTTTTAAACACAATTTTATCTTTTTTGATGTTATAATAAGGCCTGGAGGTAATATAATTTTTAGCCTGTAACTTTAAGTATAATTTCAGTAGAATTTCTTTCAATGATATTGGGTGTTCCTCAAGACTGTCATTTTGTGAAGATATCCACATTAGAAAGGTATCTGGACATTTTATCTATCTATATACCTACCTACCTACCTACCTACCTACGAATGAAAGCAAGCACCATGCACCTGTGCATGCAGGGATGGGCAGAGGGAAAGGAAAAGAGAAGCAGGCTCCATGCCTAGCATGGGGCCCGATGTGGGGCTGGCTCTCATTACCCTGAGATCATGACCTGTGTTGAAGTCAAGAGTCAGATGCTTAACCAAATGAGCCATCCAAGTGCCTCTGGACATTTTTGTTCATTGCTATATCCCTAAGTAATGAATTAATAGAATAAGTAAATGAATGAATGAATAGAAGTGTATGTGATACTACCACTCTCTAACTTACTATCATTTAAATTTTTTTAAATTTACTGGGACCTTTTAAAATCTGATTGAAATTTTTAAGAGGGTAGACACTTAAAAGTGTCTTTGTCCTTTGTCCTTCTGACTAATTCCCCAGGCTGGCCTTGATAAGTGGTTTGGCTCCAGTTGTTTCATACGAAGCACTTTTAACTTAAGGAAGGCACTTCTACCCAAAAAGCCATTTTTATAAGCAATTTGTTCCACTCAGTTCTATAACATTACCCATTCATTCAAATTTTCAAATTTATTTTGAGCACCTGTATTGCTGAAAATAAAACAGTGCTCTCATGTCTAGTCTACATGAACAAGCACATAGGAACAAGTGTTACAAAGAGAATAAGACAAGGTGGAGTGGTGACCTGGGTGCAAGGGAGGTGATAGAGCAGTTACTGTAAGATGGTCAGAAAAGATCCTTGAAGTAATGACATATGAGCAGAGCTAGAATGATGAGCAACCAGTTACTTAAACAGCGTGGGGTTGAGGAGAAAGGAATATACATTCTAGGCAGCAGGAATAACAACAGCAAAGACCCCAAGTCAGGAATGAGTTTGATATATCTGAGGAACTAAATGGCCAGTGGGGCCACAACACACTGAGTAAAGCAATACGTGGTAAGAGATGACCCAACTCCAAATCTTATAAAATGCATCCTGTTTCCTCTATTAGGATCTTAAGAACCTGTCTTGTCCATTTCATCCCCATAATGACTTTAGTTCTGACCCTAATAAACTGTAGCTGAAATTATTATAATAGTATTTGCACACATTGTTTATTGCCTGAGATATACTTCCTCTCATTTTGTTTGACTTTAAAATTTTAAAACTCAGTCCAATTATCATCTCCTCAGAAAAACTTTCCCTGATCCATCCACCCTGACTGTACTGGATTCCCTCCCTATGTTCTAAAGCATCCCTGTGCCTACCTCTTCTCAGCATTTACCATACTGAATCGCCATTATGTTTATCTAGTTTCCCTTTGTACTGTAAGCTCCTTCAGGACACAGAATGTATAATTTACCTGTGCATTCTCAGGCCATAGCTAGATATCCCAAAAAGTATTTATCAAATACATTTAAATATTACTACACTTACTGCTCAGATGGTCACTAGTATTAGGAATTAAAATCAGAAATGCTGTAGGATTTGGTAATATTTGGCCAGATTTGGTAATAAATAGTCTAAAGTCTGAAATATAACTATTGTCCTATTCTGATACTCTTTCTGCATAATTAGTACTGCCACTTGTATTATTCACTACCTCTCCGTATTTCTAAAATTGGAATTTAAGCCCCAAATTGTCTCATATGTCACTGATTTACATGTTATCAAATTTTCCAACTTTTTTCAAATGGAGATATGCCATTCAATTTTAAAGGAAACACAACTATATACTTGGTGAGCAGAATCATACCTTAGCTCTTAAAAGCTAATAAATATCTTTACCACTCTAACCTCAGTGCTCAGCTTTTTTTGGTGTAGAGGGGATGAGGAGCAGAGGGAGAGGGAATATCTTAAGTAGGCTCCACACCCAGCGCTGACGCAGGGGTCAATCTCACACTACCCTGAGATCATGACGTGAGCTGAAATCAAGAGTCAGCTGCTTAACACTGACTCCCTAGTGCTTAACTTCTTATTGAATGAACATATGATTTTTATGAGACCCTATAATCAAACTTCTAAGATCCTCAATTCAAATTCCAAATGTAAATTATGATTATATAATTTGAATAGTCCAATAGAAATCTATGCAACCATGATCTCATATTTGGTGTCAACTTGTTAACTTTTCATATAAAAAGTTAAAAGCTTAGATTTTGCCCAGTATGTGTCCATTATAAGAAGTTCATTTGCACACATGGTTCGAATGGAAGACAAATTGTGAAGCACACTCAAAAAGTAATAATGAATTCTTAGTTCTACTAAGTTTTTGAGCTATCAAAACAAAATAGAATAATCAAAAACAAGGGTTTCAAAAACAAAATTTTAAGGGCTGAGAGGCAAAAAAGAAAATAAAATATAGGGAGATGAATTAAAAGCATTTTTCTAAATATATAATGCTATAGTTTCAAACAATGCTTCTCAAACTATCTATGGTAGTTTCAAACTACTTTTGCAATTTTTCAATTCATGGAAAATCTGTTTTTTAAGAAAAACAACTAAATGTGTGCACAGATGTTATAGTGATGTCAAATGATACTCAAGTCTCCATACTTTCACTTTTGATTTCTCCATGTATTTTGTCTCAGAGAATTAGCAGACTGGATCCATCCATGCATCATACTTTGACTAGTACTAGTCTAGAAAACAAAAAGTTGAGCTTTCTCAGGATACTGCTTAACCTACCCTATCATTACCAGGGGGAAATGTGAGGATGTCCTTGAAGGCCTCACTGCAAGGCCCCATACTCTTGCACACTCTGAAGTTAAATCAGAAACCATGGAACTCTTTAACTGGGCATGTCTCAGTAGAGAGGTGGATCTCAAAAACAAATATTTGATAAGAGAATTACTGCTTAGTTATGAAAAGTTTTCACCAGGGACCTTTTTTTTTTAATAAATTTATTTTTGATTGGTGTTCAATTTGCCAACATATAGAATAACACCCAGTGCTCATCCCATCAAGTGCCCCGCTCAGTGCCCGTCACCCAGTCATCCCCCCCGCCCACCTCCCTTTCTACCATCCCTAGTTCGTTTACACCAGAGACCTTTTTGAGTAAATAGGAAATAACAAGGTAGCTAACAATAAGTATTATGATAATGAAGTGAATACAGAGAAGCATAATGGGTCATAACTCAAACTTTGGAAGAAGTTATCTATGTCCAGATCCTAGCTCTCTTACTTTGTGCCTATTAGGACTGAATAACTTAACTTTAATTTTAATTATCTGAGCCTCAGTTTTCTCTTCTGGAATACACACCTCACAGAGTTACTGTAAAGATTAAGTGACATGATATATGTATTGCTTATTACAGTGCCTGGTACAAAATACATTGTTAGAAAGTGACTACTACTCTACTAGCATCATGATGATGATATTTCAGGTGTCTTTATAGTTCAGATCTGTACCTTTGCCAACTTTAAGAGGACCCTGAGAACTAGAATAGCCACCTCCAAACCATGTCACTAGTGACTAGCCCTTATACTCTCCTTTGCTAATACAGATAAAAAGAAGTTTGGGGAAAAAAAATAAAGAAACATATTTAGAAGACTTTCTGTTCACTTAATGACCAATTTAACAATGATACAGCTTTAGTAGAGTGAATTTGTATATTTGCATAATGTTGATTTTAATTTTATATTTTATTGATATAATTTTTATGAAACCTGTTATAGTAATTAAACTTAATATATATCCTCTTAGCTATCAAAAATGTGGAATCTCCAAACATTTTCATAAATAGCCATGAAGTATACAACAGTGATATCAGAGTGTGGTCTGTGAACTTCTTGCGGTTCCCAGGACCCACCCTTTTCAAAAGATCACAGGTAAAACCATTTTCACTATGATACTAAGACACTATTTGCCTTTTCACTGTGTTGATATTTGCACTGATGGCAAAAAAGTAATAGTAGGTGGACTAAACTCCTGGCATCTCAGCATGAATCAAAACAATGGCACCAAACTAGACTTATTCATTTTATTCCTCATTGCCACACATTAAAAGGATTTTTCCCCTTCTTTTTCAAAATGTCTTTGATGAAGCAGTAAAATGACTAATTTTAAATCTTGACCCTTACTATGCCTTTTTAATGTTCTATTAGGAAAATAAGAAAGATATACAAAATACTTCTGTACACTGAATTGGATAGTTACTTTCAGAAAAACACGTGTGTAGTTGTCTGAGTTGTGATATAAGTCACCTATTATTTTTGCTGATAGGATGACTATAATTTAGGCTTGGGTAATTGACAATCGTCTTCTCAAAAATGAATGAAGTGAATGTTATTTTAAGAAAAAACAACTGATATTATTTGTTTACAATGATAAAATCTGGACTTTCAAGTAAAAATCAAGAGTTTGGGAACTTCTATATGCCATGCTGAATTTCAGTTTCCCAATACATAAATAGACTTTCCTCATGAGATCAGTGGTGATATCAGCCACTTAATATATAATGAAATGTGTCAATACTAGAAGATATGAATGACTCAATCAATATTTCCCAATTTACTAGTATCATGATGTTACAAAAGCATGTAAGAGTGAGTCATTGCAAGCGCTGATAGACCAAAGGATTTTCATGAAACAGAGTACAAAAAATTTACTGATAAGGGATTCAGATCTCACACTACAACTAATGCTTAATAATCTATCACTTGTCAAGTTTTGGTGTAATACCAAGGAATATTTACCATTATTTTAAAAATCGAACTATAGTATCTGTGTAAAGCTGGATTTTCTTCGTATGTCTCAATTAAAAGAACATTGCAAAAGACTGACTATAGAAGCAAACCTGGACTCTAGCTGTAGTCTATTATACCAAACTTGAAGGAAATTTCCAAAATAAACAATTCCAGTATATTTTTAGAAATAGTTATTTTAAAATGTTTTATTTATGTTAATATGCAAAGGGTTATTTTTAAATGAATAAGCATTTTTTAAATTCTAAACTTTATTTCTAGTATGGTAAATATCAACAGGTAAAATCCACATAAGCAAAAGATCTTTGGGATTCTCGACAACTAAGACTGTAAAGGGGTCCTCAGACCAGTTTTTGGACTGTTACTATAAACATAAAAAGGAAGCCCACACAAAATAAAATTGCAATGACAGGTTTTCATTTTAATAAAAAAGTTTAATTGGTTAAAATTAAGAGATTATATGATAAAGGGTATTATAATAAAGGTAATAATAATAATAAGCTTAAATTAATAGGGATTCTATCAGTACCATTCTTCTCTAAATTATGATCTCTTGACTATTAATACAGTGATGCAGATTTATCAAAGTCCTTATGATCTTTCTTCATTACCAGCCAAACTTTAATGTCTTCTTCAATCATATAAAAACTTAGGGGTTATTTAGCAATAACATACTACATAACATCCGAAAATCTCATGTAAATGAGTGGCTGACAAAACTCAATTTGGAGATAAGGGCAGAAAAAGAATCTATGAATTCTACAGTCCTCAATTAGGAAAAGGAAAAAAAAAAAAAAAAGATCTCAGAACACCTTCCCAACCTTGAAGGCAGAAATCTGCTTACGTGTCCCTATAAACTGAACATTTCATGAATCTTAATAACTTTAGAAGAATTATAATACTCTCTTGTAATCAAATAAAGGCTGATAGTCATAACAAAAGCTATTATGATGAAGTTGTCATGTCTATGGAAACACAACTCTTCTCTACCTGTGCTTTCCAGGGCAAAGCATTCATTCTAGTGCTGACATTAAACTAGAAAGCAAAATAAACATATAAATCAACATGATAAGTCAATGAGATAAAGGTACAGAATTTAGTAGACCTAGCCTAACCGTACAAATTCCAGAAA
The DNA here is from genome assembly GCF_011100685.1 of Canis lupus familiaris. Lineage (NCBI taxonomy): Eukaryota > Metazoa > Chordata > Mammalia > Carnivora > Canidae > Canis > Canis lupus. The sequence goes on along the minus strand of NC_049222.1, from coordinate 38,615,762 downwards.
AAATTATGCTTTGGGGTTTCGATGTATTATAGTTTCACAATTCAGGTTGGTTAGGATGCATGAGATTTATAGGACCCCACAGTAATTTTTATTAGTCCACTACTTTTTTTCCCCTAGTAACAATAAAATGAAAGAATTTATGTAACAATTACACATTTTTTTTTCAAAAAGAAATCTAAAATCTTCAATGCAGACTTTGTCATGTGGAAATTGTGATTAAATGAACTACAATAAAGTTCACGGTGTTAAAGTATGATTTCAAAGCTTATCTATGAAAAAACATTGTGCAGTTTTCAAAATCATTTATTGCGGACAAGGTCTTACATGGATTTGATCCCTGTCCTTAGAACAACATAACCTAAAGCATATAAGCTGGTACCAATATATTATAAGCAGCCTAGTATTAGAACAATTAGTGAACTATCACTAAGATATTCAGTCCATGTACAAATCACAAGTGAATGCATTTTAATAACGGAAAAAAAGTAGACTAGGATGAATAACAATGGAAAACAAGCCTTATATTAGTTTGAACAAAACCATAAAGCTTTAAGGATGCAACAAAGAACCAATTAAGATGGTAAAGAAGGAATGGCTCTAAAAGAAGAAACTATAGGAAAGCTCAGATTGAACTTCAGCAGTAGAAAAAGCAGGAGTAATAAATTAGAGGCAGTGTAAGAAAGGGATATCTGAATAGCTTTAACAAATAAGCAACATTGGAAACAATTAGGTTTGAAATAAAGCTCTGCCTTTTTATAAATAATACACATCAAAAACGATTAAATTTAAAAAAATTATAAGGTTTTAAATTCTATTTTAGGACTTCAGAAATGGAAGAACTGTTACCAAGTGAGTATCAACCATTATTATACCAACTTTGTTAAATTCATCAGTTTCTAGATACAGGGTCATGGACAAGGATATAAATAATTTTGGTCCCTGCTAAAACATAAAAGCTCAGCTGGATGGCTGCTTGCAAAAAACTGAATCATAAAATTTTTATGAAACACCATTTTATATGCAAATGGAAACAAATTTAACTTCAGTCCCTATTATCCCAGCAGATTGCCTTTTCTTTATTCCAGTAGTCATTTAGGAGTTTGCATTGTGGTTACAAAATTTAAGATGATTTCAAAGCCTAAGTGCTTACTTTTAAGGTAGGTAATTAATAAAACAAAAACATCTCCCATCGATGAGACTGATGAAATTGTTATAGTTTATACTCCATTCTTTAAAGTATACACAGATATTTTCAAGTATACACAGATTATCTTTCAAGATATTTTCAGATATTTGCAATGTGGGACCTTGTCAAGATTCATAAAAATCTTTTATCCTCAAAATTTCATCACTGAAAATTTATTGTAAAGCAATACTACAATAGGGGTGCCTGAGTGGCTCAATTGTTTAAGCATCTGTCTTCAACTCAGATCATGGTCCCGGGGTCCTGCACATTGGGCCGCCTGCTCAGCAGGGAGTCTGCTTCTCCCTTTGCTTGTGCTCTCTCTCTCTCAAATAAATAAAATCTTTAAAAATAGTACAATAGTAAAAAATCTTCTATCTTCTGTTGAATTATCTATAATGTCAAAAAAGAGAATCTGTTCACTACTATATTTTTATCTGTAATAAGAAAAACCTCATTATAATATCAAAAAACTAAATGTTCAGCAAAAGGGAGGAATTAGTCTAAGTACACAGCCTATAAGATTATTTTAAAAAAATCTGATAGAAACGAGTAATACTTTAGATATGTTAAACAGAAAAAAAAACCCACCACCAGACTGAATATGCTCTAAGAATATAACTAGGTGAAATTGGATATGTATCTGAAAAAAGACTGAAGGAAAATGAACAAAAGAAAAAAATTGTTTTAGAATAGAAATTACAGGTAATATGCTTCTTTTGTGAAGACTTTAATGTTATAATTTAAAAATAAAAAACCTAGGTACTTCCAAAAAAACTTTAAAATAGTAGTGGTTAAACACGAAAATAAAAGGGGTGCCTGGATGGCTCAGTTGGAAGATCATGTCACTCTTGATCTCGGAGTTGTGAGCTGGAGCTCCATGTTCAGTATAGAAGTTATGTAAAAATAAAATCTTAAAAGAAATGAAATATAACAATTGTGATTAACCATACTTTTTTAAGAAACTGCATTTTTCCGATGAAATCCCATGGAAATAGTTTGCCAATTTTTAATGTCATTTCCCTGTCATTGTACTTTCAGTATTATAACGTAATATAAAATATATAAATATATATAATGCTAAAGGATTTTCTGCTTCCTAGGCCACTCAAAAATCACTACACAAATTTAGAATATAATTATGATTCATCCATTCAGCAAGCATTTACCAAGTGCTTAACTGTGCTGGTTCCAACAGGAGGGGCCAAAATAGTCTTATCTTTCATCATTTGATTCCTTCAGCTTCACTCCTTCCTTTGGCCAGCACTCCCCCCTCTACTATTTCACTTTTTACTCATCTTCTACTTTACTGATTTCGGTGTTCCATTTCCAAACGCAAAACTTACCTATCCTAAGACTTTTGGTTCCGTAGCCAAAAATTTTTCTGGAAGAATCTGGATCATATAATCATATCACAATACTTTTAGTATTTAAGAAAGAAAATTATCTTCTCCAACTCTACTTTGAATTCATCATGAGAAATTCACTCTAAAACTTTCTTCCTAAATTATTTCCTTTTCATTTTCAGTGTATATCCTATTCCAACAGTTCATTCTTTTCTGCCATTTGTCATATGGAGGTATTCCCCAAGTTAAAAGTAAAAACAAAACTATGTCTCCCTCTTCCTGATGAGATTTAAATACTAATTATATCTACTGCTAAAAACATTAACACATCTTCTAAACCAGTATTTTCTGTTAATCCACCCATTTCTTTTTTCCTTCTTTTAATGTCCCTACAACCTGGCTCATGTTTGAAACAATGCTAATAAAATACTCTTGCAAATCATTCCCCCTTAACTGTATCTTCTAATCTTTGTTATCATTCTAACCAATCTTTCTATAGCAGCAAACAATGCTTACTCTCTCCTACAAACATTTCCACGATGCATCCTGGGAGTATCTTGTTTTTATGTTTGTTTTTTTCTTTTCCTGTTCAAAATCTACTAGTCTTCCTTTTTCTACCTCTTCATTTTGGTGTTTTTCATGAAAAAATACCAGTGCTAGGCACCTTAGCTGTAAAGGGTAGTTTCTGTCAAGAAACTATTCTGAATGTCCTCCTTTTTCTTATACTCAAGGCACTTCACCTTCATTTTGGCAACTACCACTGGTTAAATATACTTCAAGGGATTAATACATGTTTACTATCATACAAAGTTAACAAGTAAAACTTGCGAGTGATATAAAATGGATTTATCAGCAGACTTAATTACTGATATCAGTTTTAATTTAATAAGGAGTTAAGAACTAATTTAGGGAAAAACTTAAAAATAGAAGAATCTTAGCACTTTAAATTAATGCAAGCCACAGATAAAACCCAATCTTCATATAGCTGCTAAATGAGGTATTCTAATGTCAGAAGATAGAGCCATCAATCTGGTAGTCTTTGTTGTCTAGCTATGTGGGATTCTATAATTATAGTGTTAAGGGACTGTAAGTCAAAATGTTACCTTAAAATTAAGAAAGTGAATACTGAGTTATTCTAGTTAGGTAGGAGGTTTGAAGATTAAAACTGGGAGAAAGTGTTCTTGTTTTGACAGACTGAAGACAATACAGATAAAAATCCAGTGGGTCATAAGAATGCCTCTGAAGATAGTGATAAAATGAGAATTAGTGAACTTAAGATCGAAACTTTCTCACCAACATGGGAAAGGTTAACATGAGAACAGGAAACGTTATCTGATGAGGCATATGAAATTTAAGAGTCTCTGGGCTCAAAGATGTCGTCTCTCATTAGACACAATTAATTATAAATCCACTTACGGATTTTTCCTAGACAGTGTTAAGATCAAGTGCCATGGCCACAAAGGGATACCATAAAACCTAAACCTAGACCTCATAAAATTAGAATTTGTAGCCTAGAAGTTATCTAAGAAGCTCTCTAGTCCTCTGAGTTACTCACATTAAGTTATTCAACCTATTAAAGAGGCACAGACAAAATCTCCTTTTGGTTCACATTAATATAATTACTTGTATTGAGTATGATTTAATGTTAAATTTATGAAGATGATCTGATAAATTAGCAAGTTTAAGAGAGGAAATCAGGGGTACCTGGCTGGCTCAGTTGGCAGAACATGCAACTCTTAATCTCAGGGTTGTGAGTTTGAGCCCCATGCTTGGTATAGAGATTACTTAAAAAAAAAAAAAAATCCTAAACAAAACAAAACAAAACAAAACAAAAAACAGTTCTTGGCAAACTGAGTGACTTGTGAATCATTAGGACGATTATATCCTAATTCATCCTAACTGGAGAGTGTTTGGTGTACTGGTAAATGCTCCATCTCCAGAGTCAACTTGAGCTCAAATTCCAGCTCTGCTACTTCGTAGGGCAAGTTAACTTAAACTAAGACTTACTATTTACATCCCTAAATGGAGATGATAAAAGTACCTATTTCATAGTGTTGTGAAAATTATGGGAGGCAATGCATTCAAATTGTATAGCAGAATACCTGGCTTATAATAGATGTCCACCTAGCTTTTTTTCTTCTTGGTGCTTGGAAGCCAAGCCATCTAAAAGTCTTGAACTCAAAAGACAAGAAGCTAGTTTTATCTCAAGTAAGGATATGAGAATTGTTAAGACAATAAAAAAGGGAACTACTTTTGTCTCTGAAAGTAGCATGTTATCTGAATGAGGCTCTCTTCTGGTTGCTATGGCTTATCATGAATTGGGGTTGGAGAGAGAATGAATATGGAACATTTGCCTACTCTAATACATTGGTGGCAAGAAAATAAAAAGACGCTCCATGCATGAGAGAAGAGGACAATACAAATGTACATACTGATGTAAAGACTATATTCTAAAACATTGTTCTCAGTGGTAAACATATTGTGACTGAAGGTGAAGTTTCTTCATCACGGTTTTATTGGGTAGTTTAGCAAAGCCATTGCTGCTGGGAGATCTGTAGGTATGAATATGATCTTGGAGATTGGTGGTTAATGTGAGCAGAGAGCAGGTTTCATTAAAAAGGAAATACAGTGATTAAGAGTACAGAATAAATCCGGATCTTCGGTTTACAACTTGTATATGACTTTGGGCAAGTTATTCAACCTCTCTGTTTTAGTTTCCTCATCTATAAGACAAAGGTAATAATAATATCTGCCTCACATAGTGGTTGCTAAGATTAAGTTACTATATTTAAAGCACTTAGAACAGTGTCTGGTACACAGTAAACACAGGGTGTCATTATAGGTTATTACACAGATAGTTACTTAAGAAAAATCTATAGCAGAAGGAAAAAATATACAAGAACAAGCCTGTGTTCTGAGAAAAAAATCTTTTTGCACAAGGGTGTGTGTTTTTGGGCTTCAGAGAATTAGGCTGGATACACTTCTAGCAGCAGTGGGGGAAACTCAGTGATACCAAGTTTGCGAGTGTGACTGAAACAGACTTTTAGATATTTTCAGAACCAGAATATTACAAATGCACCCTGAGTTTTTATTACAGCCTGTTTAAAACAAAAAATTTTTTTTTGAGAGAGACAGTGAGTGAGTGTACACGTGCTTGTGCCAGCAGTGCTGGGGTGGAGTGGGGGAGAGAATCACCCCGCACAAAGACCACCATGGAGCTCAAGCTCACTACCCTGAGGTCATGACCTGAGCCAAAATCAAGAGTCAGATGCTTAACTGACTGAGCCACAAGCTCCCCAGATGTTTTTTTCATATTCTTTATAAAAGAATAGGAAATCCACCTATAGCTTTTAGTGCACATATGAAATTAAATCATCTACTAAAAACAAATTTAGGCATCATGGGGCTGGGGGCAGAGAGCAACTTTTGCTCACAGATAAACTTAAATATATTATTATGTTCACGTACATGTGTGCTTATCGAGGGGGATCAGCAAACTATGGCCCACTTCCTATTTTTGCCTGTATGGCCTGAAAACTAAAAATGACTTTTACATTTTTAAATAGTTGGAAAAAAATACACAAAATATTTCATGATACAGGAAATTAAAGGATATTCAAACTTCAGTGTCTATAAATAAAGTTTTATTAGAACACAGCTGCATTTTTTTCATTTATGAGTTATCTATGGCTGCTTTTGGGTAATAATAGCAGAGTTGGGTAGCTGCCAATTAAAATCTATACTGCTTGCAAAGCCTGAAATATTTACTTTCTGGGCCTATACACAAATGGTTTGTCATAGTATGTGTTATAAGGAAAAGGAGTAGGGGCACCTGGGTGGCTCAGTGGTTGAGTGTCTGCCTTTGGCTCAGGTCATGATCTCAGGGTCCTGGGATCAAGTCCCACATCAGGCCCCCAATATGGTGCCCCACTTCTCCCTCTGCCTCTCTCTCTGTGTCTCTCATGAATAAATAAATGAAATCTTAAAAAAAAAAAAAGTAGAAGGGAATAAATTAATCTTAGACATGGTTCCCAAATGTGACTAAACTGCCATTTTTAATTGTGATAATAGTTACTTTTAGGTTCCCAGAGATGCTCCCCACAAATCGGTAATTTCTTGAATGGTAGTCCATTTCTTAAAAGATGCTACCTTACAAGGTGCCTGGGTGGCTCAGTCAGTTGAGGGTCTTGCTTCTGTTTTTGGCTCAGATCATGATCTCAAGGTTATGGGATCAAGACTGGCTCAGCATAGGGTCTGCTTGAGGTCTCTCCCTTTCCCTCTGCCTCTTCCCCTACTCATGTGTGTTCTCTTTCTCTCAAATGAATAAAATCTTTAAATAAAAACAAAAAAAGATACTAACTTCCAGTGCTCTCTAGTGTAAAACTCTAAGGAGTTCAAGTGAATACCTGTTTGAAAACATGACTCTATCCCAAGTTGATTCTTGTTGAAAATTTGGCCCTGCCTGTAACTTCTTATGCAGTTTAATAGCAAAATGAAAAATGTAGCAGTGGAGGAAAGAAGGAACTACAATTTACCAAACATCTACCACGTGCCAGACACGTTATATTTTTCTTTCAGGTCTTTACAACTATTTTATTAAGTGGTAACTGCTACCCCTATTTCACTGAGGTAAGGACAGATTTTCAATGATGTTATGCAACTTGCGAAAGACAACACAGTTGTCTGAGTGGCAGAATGGGATTTGAACCTAAGTCTAAAAATCCAAAGCCTCAGTTATTTCCACTAAATTTGGGGCTCTCAAATAGGATGATCATGACTCATAGTAAGAAGTATATTTTATTTCATGGTACGGTATACAGAAATGTAAGTACATACAAATGAACAAGTTTCATAAACCAGTACTTAACCTTAAAATGTGCAGTGCACTCTTTCTTATTCTAGTTTATATGTTAAAAATTGATGTCACAACCAACAAAAGTATTTTCAAAACTCATTTATAGATCACATTTAATATCTAAAAACAAAAAATCAGAGGGTGAGGGAATAGGCAAAATGAGCAAAGGGGAGTGGGCAATACAGGTTTCCAGTTATAGAATGAGTAAGGCACAGGGATGAAAGGTACTGCATGTGGACTACAGTCGTTCGTACTGTGATAGCACTGTATAGTGACAGATGGTAGCTACACTTGAGGTGAGCACAGCATAAAGCAAAGAGTTGTTGAATCACTATGTTGTACAACCAAAATTAATGTAATGTTGTGTGTCAAATAAATACTGCACTAAATCATAATGTTTCTCAGAATAAGAGAACTCTCAATCCAGGGAAGAATATTAGTGAAGTTCCATAGTTATTATAATTTTGTCAACATTGCACTTTGTACATCCGCTCTGTGAAAGGAAAATTAGAGAATAACTGCATTTTAGATATTTGTCAGGGGTTATTAAATGCTGTTTTGAGACAAGTGATATGTGAGAAAAATGGAAGAAAGAGTATGTTCCAAGTGCTTCTTATATTTGCTTAATCTTCATAACAATCTCTAAGGTAGAAACAAGCACAGGAAGCTTGCTGATTTGTCCAAGATGGCACAACGAGCAGGCAGTTGAGGAAGGATTAACCCCAGATTGGCTGGCTCTGGAGTTCACTCTCTTTTTTTGGGGGGGAGGGATTCACTCTTAATCATTTTCTCAACCACCATTCGTTGGAGCACTTCACACCTGGGTCACATGAATTTTTTCAAAAAAACAACTTCAACAGAATTGACTTAACATTTAACTTTTGACTTTTTATTAAAAACTGGCCTATAAAGAATAGTTCCCTATCTTTAATAAAAGTGCTATTTAAATGCTATGTTAATTATACTGTCATTGTTCACTTTAGAAGGGAAAAATCTGGTCTCTCTCAGTGTAATATATGCTTTTATGTTACTAGAAAATAAAAGTTAGGCACAGTATCTTGATTCCGTATTTTTGTCCGAGTGTACCTTTCCATCAGAGATAAATTTTATGTTATTATTAACCTATAACTGCTAATTCTTCATGGCTGCACTTTTCTAAACACCAGCCTGTTTCCCATATATTAAGTAACACTATGCCTGGACAATTAGAAATGAGACAGGTATGTCTCATGCTTTCACTGAGCTAGTATCTAAAGGGGAAGGCACGCAATCAACAAATAATTTCATTATTAATGACAAGTACAAATTCTAGAAGGGAAATATATAACATGCTTTGAGACTATATTACTGGGGACCCAATCTAGAAAACATGGCCAAACTATCCTCAAAGCTATGATATTATTGCTAAGCTATAAAGGATGAAAGGGAGTCTCCGCCTAGAATAATTTCTAGGTAAAAAAAAGAAAATGCAGAAGATCTTGAGGAGGGAAGGCAGGCTCATCTAATAAAATCTGGCAGTTTGCCAACGTTACCTATTACCAACCTGAATCCCTTTAGTTGGCACCTGCCCATGACACTTGCTAGAAACAGGAAAAGTTGAGAACTGACTAGCTTCTCTAACTGAAAGTGATTTCATTATAGGCAGAATGGGGGTTGCAGTAGTTCTCAAGGTTGGCTACACACTGGAATTCTAGGGAACTATCTCAAGGAAAGAGACCATGGTGAAAAAGAGAACCTTTTAATTTACTGAATTTCCTCTCCCCGGGAAAAAAAAAAAAAAAGAGAGGAAAAAATTGGAAAGCAGTGAAAATTGTTCTCAGTGATCCTATCGATCTATTTAAAGGTATCTACAAACGCATGCAAAAGAGCTAGACTTTTTTTTTCTCATGTCTGATCTTATGAAAGAAAAAATATTGCCACCATCCTGAAGAAACTGAAAACATAAATGTTACCATTCATAAGAATTGAAAACAGGAACAGAGAGAGAGAAAAAAAAAAAAAAGATCTTCCTGGACCTCCACCGTTGTTGCCAATCAGTATTTTTAAAATGAACTGGTAATTCAGAAGACAGTAAACACTGTTAATTTAAATGTTTGGACAATTCCTTTGATGCTATATTATAAACCAGAAACACAAGGTTTTTTCCAGTTTCCCCCCAAGGTTTTTTTTTTTTTTTTTCAATTATTACTTTTCCTACTTACATTCCTTTGCCATGCAACAAATTATGGCAAAAGAAAAATCAATTGGTAGTAGGAAGTTTCCTGGAAACAGTAAGAAGAACTATGTATAGAAAGTTTATTATGTACCAGGCACTCTGTAAAATGTTTTCAATACATGACTGTTTCACTTAAATCATCACAGCAACCTTCTAACCTATTCTCATATTCATGTCATAACTGAGGAAAGTGAAGCACAAAGACCTCAAATAACTCTATGCCAAAGGTTACAGAGTGAGGGAGCCACAGTCAATTAAACAGATGCCATTCCTTTTGAAGTTCATTCAACTGCTTGTCTGAACAGTAGATCTTTTGAATCCCAGAAGGCTAATAAGGATCAAGGACAAATAATAGCAATCTTAATGATTCTTTAACCTACTGTCTTTTCTCAAATGAGAATACAGCTGAAATGAGTATGTTTAGAACAAGGGCAAATATAAAAGGGAAGTGGGCCAGTTATAACAACCAGTGGTCATCAATTGATATAAAAAACATGTTATCAGTGGTCCTAAACTTCCATGCATCAGAAACTTCTGTGGATCTAAGTAAAACACAGAGTGGTTGGCTCTAGCCACAGTGTCTGATTCAGAAGGTCCCGGGTGGAGTCCAAGAATTTGCATTTCTAGTAAGTTCTTAGTTAATGCTGCTGGCCCAAGGACCACAATCCGAGAACCGATGCACTATCTATATACATAAATTCACTCTCTTACACAGCTATAGTAAATAAAACCACACAGTTTTCCCAGAGAACCAGAGCACAGATAAAATGCTTCTTTTAGGGTTAATGAAACGTGGCATTTTCAAAAAACATTTACAATTTTTCCTTTGTTATATTTTTAAATATTTGGTACATATAAAAATATAAAATATAACTGATAAACTTCAATATTAAGATGTATATATTTTTATAATTGCCAAATATTCTTATGAGATTTAATTTTTGAAGAATACATCTGACTTTCATAATTAACACCCCTAACATAAATAGTTTGTTTTAAAAACTTTTTTCACCACTTATCCCACAATTTACAGTAGTGAATAAACACCACTGTTACTGAAGACTAATCTAACAGAATGTATAACATTTGACAAGAAAGATTATTCAAACCTTCCAAGATACATTATAAAACTATTAAAGACAGAGAATACAAAGATATACTTTATCCTTAATTTACCACTTTTAGTTATTTCATTAAATAAAGAATGCATAAAATTTAAGACTGGGCTAGACCATTCTAAAGTAGACTTTATAACATAGTGACAAAATTGCCTTCAGTGCTATTTGAGTAATTATATACAATGAATATTGGCAATGAAGTAAAATCTTACCCAGATCTAGTCGTTTTGAACTCCACCTTGAGGATAGGTTTGCATGGTTCTGGCTTCTTCCCATCCTTTAATTGTTTTCCTAAAATATATTTTCCTGCATTAAATTCTAAAATTCTAAGTTACTCTAAATTCTCACATTGATAGTTTATATAAAAAATGAAAGTAAAATATAATAAAATCCACCATGAAACATTTTTAAATGATTTTGAAAGAAGTATTTAATAACAAAATATTGAAAATAAGTAAATCTGTTTGAAATTCAGTGCTGAAAAGTAAATGAGTAATAGTAATGATCTTTATGTGACAAAATTCTTGTAAAAGAAACTGACAGCCTTCCCAATGTTAACTGCAGATGAGCATTCATTTCAGTGTTCTAAATGAAGTTCTAAAATAGCTAGATTTGAGAAAAACAAATCTAAATAATATTTTTCACCCAAGTGTGATAGGTTGCAAAATTAAACCCTATGTTAATAACTTCATTTATATTTATTCTCCTGAAGTAAAACCTACCCATTGTAATGTCCAAAAAGACTGATAAATAAACCAACCTCTATAAAATGTCAGAAACTCATACAGCCAAAGAATTTTATTATTTAAAATAAGTTTGATTTTTGCTATTTCTGCATGTTCATCGTAGAAACTCAGAAAAATATAAAGAAAATAAAACATATCTTTATTTTTAAAAATTAATCATTCTTAACATTAATACATTATTCCTGGAGATCCCAAATGCATGCCCTATCCCAATACTTCCTTCTCAGCTTCTCTCCCACCATAATAAACCTCACTCATTCTAATAAACTTTTATTTAAATGTTATTGTTTGTTGCCTGCCTCACCAATAAGAATGTAAACTCCATACTGCAAAGTTTTTAAGTGTATATATGCTTTCTGTTTGTCATCCCTAGTGACAAACATTGTTTGACATATCAGTGGATACTAAGTAACTGGGATCCCTGGGTGGCGCAGCGGTTTGGCGCCTGCCTTTGGCCCAGGGCGCGATCCTGGAGACCCGGGATTGAATCCCACGTCGGGCTCCCGGTGCATGGAGCCTGCATTCTCCCTCTGCCTGTGTCTCTGCCTCTCTGTCTCTCTCTGTGTGACTATCATGAATAAATAAATAAAATCTTTAAAAAAAAAAAAAAGATACTAAGTAACTATTTAATAAGTAAATAAATTAATGATTTATCTTTAGGACTAATTCTTAGGAAAAGGGATATCTGGGTCAAATTGTATTCCAAACAGGTTGTACCAATTCATACTTCCATCAGCTGTGTTAAGACCATAGTTTGACACATTCTTCCTAAATATGCTACTTTTGTTGTTGTTGTTGTTGTTAAGTGGGAAAGGTATTTAATTTTAATGATGCTGTACTGTTTTAATCTCTAATTGACCATTCTTCAACTTTGTGATCTATATATCTTCTTTTAAAAATGGCTTATGCCCTTCACCTATCTTGTATATTATCTCATTTACATTTAAAAATAAATTTTATATTCAAAGGTCATTAATACAGTATCTATCACATGTTGCAAACATCTTTCCTAGAGTCACTTATGATTGAATTCTTAGAAATTTTTTAAAACTGCACAGAAGGGACGCCTGGGTGGCTCAGCGGTTGAGCGCCTGCCTTTGGCTCAGGGCATGATCCTGGGGTCCGGAATTGAGTCCCACACTGGGCTCCTTACGGGGAGCCTGCTTCTCTCTCTGACTGCATCTCTGCCTCTCTCTCTCTCTCATGAATAAATAAAATTTTGGGGGGAAAAAAACTGCATAGAAATATAAATTTAAATAATCAAGTCTTCATCAATCTTAAATTTCAAGTTAAGAAGATTTAAAATCCTAAATGTCAATTCTTCTAAGATTAACTCACAAATTTAATGTAATTAGAATTCTAACAGCTTTTCTTGGATTTGCAGAAAACAACCTTAGTGCTCACATGGTGGACTCACTAACTATGAATAGCTAAGGAATTTAGGAAAGGAATAGACTTCCAGAATGACAAAGTAAGGACCTCAGTCAACTTGCTCTCTCACAAAAATTGATATACTAGTAAAACAACTAAAGTTAACCACTTGAGAACTCTGAAAATAAACTGAAGTCACAAAACAAGTGGAACATTATCTACCCAAAGGAAATGACTGAAGCTTGGTAAGATGGGGGGACCAGGATATTTTGATGAGGGTTATGCCCATCCTCCTCATTCCCCAGTTAGGTGTCTAGGCAGATGTGAAAATACATTAGTATTAGTCAACAGAGATCTGAGATTTTTTTCTTTTTGCAGTTCCGTTAACACCAGCTTCCCGTGGAGCACCTCGGTGGCTCAGTGGTTGAGTGTCTGCCTTTGGCTCAGGTTGTGATCCTGGGCCTGGGATGGAGTTCCACATCAGGCTTCCCACAGGTAGCCTGTGTCTCCCTCTGCCTATGTCTCCTCCTCTGTGTGTCTCTCATGAATAAATAAATAAAATCTTACAAACAAAAAAACAAACAAACAGCTTCCCTAGGCCACAATCAATATTTTGTCCCAACTTGCAGCTTCTGGAAACCTCTATTCCCAAGGTGTTGTGGCAATTTCATTGGACACGGACATCAGCTCAGAGATAAAAGGCCTTACACTTCCAGGGTATCATAGAAAAAAATAGCAACCTGATGGCAGTATCATAGCTGGGAGGGCTGTGGTTTCAGGTGAATATAAGAGTCTGGGCAAGAATTAAAAAAAAAAAACCCTGAAAAACTGAACATAATCCAGGACTATATGGTTGCACACACGTGCAAGGTTGCGTGCATGCCCAGAAAATACCTAAGAAGAAAGTTCCTCTCTGGTCAACTATGAAACCTTTAGCAATGAAGAAGTTAAAAAAAGAAAAGTAAAATACCGAAAGTAAAAGGGGCAGCTGGCAGGAACACTGTACAAGAGGTACTCCCACATGGCTGAAAGAAATGTGCAAAGGATACAGTCTCTTTGGAAGGCAGTCTCAGAACATTAATTATAAACAAAAATACTTAAAACTCTAATTCTTAGGAAGAGCAATTCTACTACTATGCATTTATTTTATAGAAACTAAAGGACCAATGCCTATCAAATAATGTATAAGATGGCAATGACAGCATAACTAGTAGGGATCAAGAACTGAAGATAAAGTACATGCCTGTTACTTTGAAATGGCTGAACACTTTGTGAAAAACTGGGAAACAAACAATTGGCTACTATACTACCATTAAAATGAAGGAATCAGAGCTATACTTGATGACATGAAGGGAATCCCCTCAAGTAGAGTGGATTAAGAAAACATACAAAAAAGATTAATTCCATTTCATGCAAAACAATGGCAAAACCTGTTTATATGTGTGTATTAATATATACATTAATTATAATTAATGTATATATATGTATACATATATGTGTATATATTAATACAACATATGTTTATATATATATGTTTACACATATATGTTTAAATATATATATATTTGAAGAATACCTGTAAGATTTTTGAGACAGTGCACTTGGTCACTGGGCTGCTAATGTGGGGGAAGGCTGAGGGAGAAGGGACTGGTGAGATATGGTTCTATTTATGAATAATATGTATGTATATGTATGAAAAAGCTATCAGCCCTTTTTTGTCATTCCCCTTCTTGGTTTCATGCTTATTGGTAAATTCTTCTGCATGACAAAATTATTTAAATTTTTTGTGTAATTTCTTAAAATTGCTTTATAGTTTCACTTTTTACATTTAATTATTTTCTGAAGTATATTCTGGCACCGGGAAGGTATTTTTCCTCTAATAATTTCAGAGCTATTTTTATAGTTCTATTGAACTACAATTGCTAGACAATAAAGTGCACATATTTAAAATGTGAGAGTTTGAAGAGTTGTGACAGAGGTATGCACCTGCCACCAATACTTATTGAACGCATGACTGCTTTCCCCGTTGATACAAAATGTCATCCTTATTACATTAAATTTTTATAAACTCACACCTGTCAACTGATATTACAGTATCTAATACTGCTTCAAGATCCCAGGGGAGGGCAGCCCGGGGGGGCTCGGTGGTTTAGCACCGCCTTCAGCCCAGGGTATGATCCTGGAGACCCGGGATCGAGTCCCACGTTCAGCTCCTTGCATGGAGCCTTCTTCTCTCTCTGCCTGTGTCTCTGCCTCTCTATCTGTATCTTTCATGAATAAATAAATAATAAAAAAAAGAAAGATCCCAGGGGATCATCTCTTCCCCTCTGTATGAAATGACAGTACAATGAAACTCGAACCTCTAGAATCCTAATTTACAAAAATCAAAGTGTATAATGATAGTATGAGACCAGCAGATCAAGGGACTGGAAAGGACTGCTGGCAGAGAACACTGGTTTGTTGACAGGGGAGATGAAATTGAGGAAAAAAACAAAGTAGGAAAAAAATCTGAAACGTAGTCCCTCATAACCCTACAAAGAACACAGAATTTCAACCACTATTTCAATCTATTCAGAAATATGTGAGCTTTCAGAAGAATTTAGATATTTGCTCTGAAAGCCGGCATCAGGCCTTTATTCTCCATCTATTATCCAATGCTCTAATGGAAGGGTCAGACTGATAGAACTTGAGATTACAGACATACATTTTATATATTTATTTTCAAAAGTTATTTTTTGTGTATTTGCTTCATGATATAAACAACTATTCAGTTATAACCCAATTTCACTTCTTCCAATATTCACCACCAATCTTTCAGTGGCTAGAACAATTTTTAAAGAAGGGCATTGGGTGGTATATCTACTAAATCTTTACAAGTTTGAGCTTGTGTATCGTGCATAAAACCTGACTAAGTACAAAACTCTTAGCTTTTATCTTGCTTAGTCCTCTATGTTCCCTCTCCTATGTCTAGCATTTAAACTTATAATAAAGTTTAAAGCCAGTCTGATTTTTATTTCTTTGTAAGTAAACTTTCTTCCTGCCCCCTACAAGGATGCCAAGAGAGTTTTATTAACTCTGTAAATCAGAAACGCTGCAGTTTTTATAGTGATCTTTTTCATGAATCTTGCTTAGAAATTAATGAGTCCTTGTGATAAGCATAATCTGATTTATTTCAATTCAGATTTTTAAAATTATGTCACTGATTATTGCTTACATTCCAGAAAGGCAAATTTATTTATCTGTAATCCTATACTAACCATTTTCTAAGTCAAATCAAGTAATAAGGCACTAGCTAAGATATTATAAAGCATATGTAAATTAAAGGATGTTCAGAGGATCACCTGATTTCACCACTAGATGTCATTTTACTTCTTACTTGCTATGTTACCTGGGCAGCAAAATCCTGTCCTTATTCAATTTGTGCTTGTTTAAATACCTGTGAACTACATTGGTAAGTTGTTGAAAAGAGCTGGTTACTTATAAAACAACTTAATAAATCATACAAACCTGCAAGTCACACCTGATTTTTTATCTTTACTATGCCCTGCTTCCCATTCCTATAAACCATCCAGCCACAAAATAATTAGCCTCAGTCCTGTTATGATTGTTTACATTTATTGTTTACAAAACATATTGTTCACAATAATTTACTGTGAACAATTCATTTATTGTTTACAAAAGTTTCTTAATTAGTCTCCCTCTTCTGCCTCAGCTCACTTGATGCACTACCATCAAAGCAGTATTTCCAAAATAAAAATTGTTTTTCTCATTGTAAAATCATTTAGGTCTTCATCACAAAGTCCACACACTTTAGCATACTATGATATATATTCTTGCCCCCGTATACAGTTCTGCCTTCGTTTCCTGCATCTTGCCCAAAGGTATTTTAAATTCTAGCCATACTAAACTATTAGCAGTTTTCCAAGAATACTCTACTTTTGATTATGTCATTGTACCTTCTGACTAAAATAACCTCGCTCTGCTCTTTCCCAGCTTATCACACCCCACTCATCCTTTAAGACCAAGCTCATATAACCTGATTTTGTGAAATCTTCCTACGTCCTTCACCCCAAAACATACCCACCAATTCTGTTTCCATATAACTTATGCCTTTATCAGCACTTATAGTATGTATTTTAGTAATCTGTTAATAGATCATTTTCATCCACTGGACCTTTAAGTTCTTCAAGGGGAATATACTTCCAGTATTTAATCTTGTGTACATAGGGGTTGTTCAATAAGTGTCTACTGAATGAGTGAAGATGCACTAAAAATGACTGAGGATCACTGACGAAAACAAGTATTTCCTTTGTTTTTAACTTTGATATTTAGAATGTAGAACACTTTTCTAACTGATAAGGCTGTTACACAGCAATTATGTTTTCAGTCGAGAGCTGCCTATCCAGTATGGTAGCCAGCACTCACACATGGCTATAGAGCACTATAAATGTAGCTGGTCCAAGATGCAGCATAAGTATAAAGTACACAGACTTCAAAGAGTACAAAAAAAGAAAGTGAAATATCTCAAGTCTGTAAGTTGATTAGATGTTTAAATGATATTTTGCATATTTTGAGTTAAATATTTATTACTAAAACTAACTTTACCTTTTTAAACTGCTATTCATATAATTAAATTTACAATTACACATGTAGTTTGCCTTATTTTTCTACTGAATAATGATGTTGAAAATAAAATGATTCAAACTGGAGAATGACATTGTTAAAATACTAATCTGAAATGAGGAGGGTGTTCTTTATGTAATAATTGTGACGACAGAGTTGATTTATAGCTGGACTAGAGATACCTAGATACCTGGTTTTAAACTCTTGGCCAAAGGCAATGGGATTTATGATATGTTCAAGGTCTCAAACTCCCAAATCTCCCCCTGGTGATTCCCTGTGTAACAGTTTTATTGATGCTGGGTAGCTGGCCTAATTGGTGTGACAAGACTGGCTTGATTACTGAAAGGGGAAACTGAGATCCTCAGAAGCTAGATCTTGGTAGCTGAAGCTGGAGATTCAGCACAATCCTTGTATACATATAAGTGTCTGTGGGAGCTTGCATATAGGATATGTCTCTCAAAATGCTTACCTACATTATGTTTCTCCTGCTGGAGGACATCCTTTGCCTTTAAATAAAAGCTTTATTTGAGTCTGTTCTGTAGAGTCTGGTAAACCCTTTCAAATTCAAAAACTGAGGAAAACTTTGTAACAAACTATATAAAGAACTGCAGTATGGTTTTATTATGTATTGGATTTTTTATGCTTCAGGTGAATCTTAAAAATGGATTAATAGTATTTTTATGTCACATTTTTAAATTATTATGTTGACTTTTACTTCTGTAAAATTTCTTTTTCAGTGAGACACTTAATGGAATTAAAGCTCTTCAATCTTGTTTATTCCTTAATAAGCAGATTAATCATATGATGAATAAGCTCCAACTAAGTTTTAAACTGTCCTTTCCTTTAATGGGCACCTATTGATTTTGATGATCTGTCACCTCCATTTCCTTTGAGAATCATCTGATGTTGGTGAAGACGACAATTAGAAAAATCTCACACTGACACACACATACCCAGGGTTACAGGGAAGATCCTGTGGTGCCCTGAGCCAGTATATCACTGAACCATGATGACTGCTTCAGGGTAAATATATGAGCCATGCCAGGACTATCAAGTTCTTCCCTCCTAAATTATGAAAATTTGTCAGAGAAGAGAAACAGGTCAAGAGAGAGAAGCAGAATTCACCCATAGGCTTACCACACAGAAATACAACATTTATAGCCCACCAAGATGAAACGACTTTGCAGTCAATAGATGGAACAAATCCTACTTAATTTCCAATATGTGCAAACATTCACAAAACTTTAGATCTTAAAAATCACCTTGTTCAATTCTACCATTTTATTGATGGTGAAACTAGAATCCCAGAGAATAGTAATTGTCTCCACAAAGTATTTCTACACATAGCAAAGCTATTTACATTCCAGGTTGTTACAGTGCCAGGGAAATGTTCTCTGATATTCATAAAAACTAGATTAAAGAGAGCTATCAGTGTTGTAGTTAGTAAAAAAAAAAAAATCACCTGTAAAGTATTTCAGACACACAAATGAAACCTTTCTGAAAAAATACAGCTATCAACCATCTTTATATGCATTATAAAATCCAATATTATATCAAACAATTATCTTAAATGAATTCAAATTATTTTCTTATGCTGGCTACTTTATCATCACTATCTAGATAAATGCTCTGCCCCTCAGAATGAGAGTTTGCTATCAAACAACTTTAGCAATGCAAGATGTCATCCAAGGGTAAACTCAACATAGCTAAAAAATCTGGAGAACTCTCTTATGATTCAATTATAGTTCAAGGCCATCATTCCTCAAAAGTGTATTTCATAGAGCACTGGGGAACCACAAGATGTTCTCCAAATAAAAGACACTAAAGCAGTAAGTTTGTGAAAAGCGACACAAAATAAATTCATAGTACACATTAAAAGTTAAGAAGTCTTACAATGAAGAAAATGTTCACCTTTAATTCAGCATTTCCAAATCTTTTGCCTTAACATGGTCTTTCACTGAAAAACTCATTAAAATAAGAAAAATTGGTATGTGAAATATTATTTGGGGAACACTAACAATCTTTCAGTCCTATCCTACCAAATAAATAATACACCCAGATTCATGTTTATTATGATCACATATGTATAGCACATCACAATTTTGGGGTACTTTCACTTATATTTTGCTTATTTGATCCAAGATGTAGAACAATGCCTGTTACATGTTAGATCCAATATTTGTTGAATAAAAATAATTCCCACAACAACCGCACGAGAAGACTAAGTTTAATTATCTCTATTTATAGATGTGAATGCTGAGGTTCAGAAATGTTAAGTGACTTCCCCAAAGGTCACAGACTCGGATTATGGAATCAGGGCTTTACCACAAGTCTTTTGGCTTTAAAACCGTATGTTAGGCTGATATAACATGTTTTCTGAACAGATTATTCAAGGACATCTTAAACTATTCTTAACACTAAACATCCTGTAATAAAGTACCGAGGAGTCTTAAAGTACAATCAGTTCCTGGCTATCAAGGTAACGTTTACAAATTTTTTTTTTTTCAGAAGATACTCAAACAACCATTAAATGGGTTTAAATAACAAAAAATCCAAAATGGAAACAATTTTTAGTATATCTAAAGTAATTTACCATAACTGCTAGAAAATAAAAGTGAGAGAGAACAGAAGATAGTAATGAAAAAATAACCCCAAATTTCAATCCATTAAAGCAGACATTTAGTATACCAAAATTATATACCACAAGTATGGAAAATACATCATCTTGTCATGGCATGAAAAACACATTTTTGTACTTCAATGTGTAAAAATGCACTTAGTTTTGTCACTGAAATCAGCTATCAACATACATTTAATTCTGGTAGGTTACATACCACTAAAAATAAGCAGTAAACATTATTAGTCTCAAAAATAATTCATATTTTATAACTAAAGAGTACATCTGATAATCTATAATTTTAGACCACCAAAATATGCAATAAATGCCATCCTACTTAACACCTGCCACAGAAAAAACTTACTTACTTTTTGTTTCGATTCCAATTTTGAAAAAAAGCATATTAAATCAAATATTCTTTGTCTTCTTTGTTTAAAAATCATTTTAGCTAGTGACCGTCTTTGCTAATACACTATAAACTCCGCAGAAACATATTTACTCCACTTCTGAAAGTCTGCTCTCTAAGATCTAACTTTTTGATACAAAAAGGGGTCAAGATTAAATAGAAAAGTTACCATTTATCAATTACCACAGTAAAATTAATCTGGCTAAAAACAACAACAGGTGCTAAAGTCAGAGGATAAAAGTTTGAGGAGGAACAGTGTGTTGACAATCTCAGAGTACTTCCTTCAAATAAAAATACTTATCTGATTACAAATACAAATCAAAAAGTAATTAATTTCAAACAAAAAAGAACATCGTAATAGATCTAACAGAACTTTAATGAAGGGATCAAAGTATAAGATATCATCAATTTGGACAAATCATAGAGAAGAAGTTCCACTTGAGAGGCAGCAAAAAGAATGTATTAATCATTCTAAGATATTACAAACCTGAATCTAAGCATAAAAAAAATCAGACAAAAGCCAACATAGACATATTCTATAAAATAATTGACCTAGATATTCAAAATTTGACAGTTATGAAAATCAAGAAAAAGCTCTACAACTGTTTAAGTTCGAAAGAGACTTACAAAACATGACAACTAAATGTAATCTGTATATACACCTTTTTGATAAAAGGCAAAACTGGGTGATATAGGAAAATGTTCCTGTTTGTAAGAAATAGATACCGGAATATTTTGGGGTGACTGGGCAGTATGTCAACAGCTTATTCTCAAATGATTCAAAAGAAAAAAAAGGATACTCATTAAAAAAAAGATAAAATTTAGATAAAACTCTAAAACCAATGTTATTTATTCTTACTGCCTTTGATACTAGGTTCATTTTCTTCTGGATTTGAAGTGAAAGTTTGTTTTTTGCTTTTTTTTTTTTTTTAAGATTTTATTTATTTATTCATGAGAGACAGAGAGATACGCAGAGACATAGACAGAGGGAGAAGCAGGCTCCATGCAGAGAGCCTGATGTGGGACTCGATCCTGGGACTCCAGGATCACGCTGGGCTGAAGTCAGACACTCAACTGCTAAGCCACCCAGGCACCCTGGAAAGTTTTTAAAACTAATCATCTACTTTTTTGGTTTTCAGGATTCCTAAATTCTAGAGGTCTTAGGAAATCCTAAAATTTATGGGAATTCTCAGGAATATCAACAAAATTAGGGAACAAGGCACTAACAGAATAAAGAATGAAAATATATTAAGAAAAACTGGAACCTTAATCCTTATCCTTATCCTCTGGATGCATGCATAGACCCATAGCAAATTTAAAATAAGGGCTTTTCTAGATCACTGCTCCCATACCACAATGTGTAGCTTTATGAATTACTATTTTTCCTAGAAAACAAATAACTCTAAAAACCCACTATGCCACAGATACTAAAGTTAAAAACCCACTATGCCACAGATACTAAAGTTTAAAACCCACTATGCCACAGATACTAAAGTTAAAGATTTATCTTTCCTTAGTTTCTATGTTGTAATAATTCAGAATGGATCAATATTTTCTTTAAAGTAGGCACTGATAATTTTAAAGCAAACAATGAAATATTAGCAATACCACAAGGATATTCTTCAATAGACTAAAATGTAAAGAACAGTTCCATTAATCTCCCTAAATTCACTGGTTAAGAATCTCTTAGAGTGAGAATGCAGATTAATAAGAAATGCAAATTCCTAAGATTCATCCAAAACTCAAGGAAGGTCTTCATAATCAGTTCATAAACACTTTAATAAAATCTTATGGGTTTTATAGATAGATTTTGTGCAGAAAACACAGCAAACTTGAAACTGCTATCCTTAGAAAGGTTGGCTTGCAATGTTAGCTCTTGGTTGGCATCTGGTAACTGGCTTTTGAGATAGTTTCCACCATTTCCAGACTGATAAGGGTGGCACACTATGCCTAAGCTGTTTGTATGAACAAAACAATTTATGAACAATCCCTGCTTTCCTTCTGGGAATCTGAAATTTTGGTATGTGCTAAAGAAGACAGTACCCATGGACTGATTCCAATTAAAAACTCTGGGCTCCTGGGTTCAAATGAGCTTCCAAGGTAGACAACATCTCACACATCTGGTAATAACTCATTGCTAGAGGAAGTAAGCATGTCCTGTGTCACTCTACTGGGAGAGGACTATTGGTAGCTTGAGGCTGGGTTAGTTTACACTTTTATTGCATGTATGTTTTCCCTTTGCTTATTTTTGCTCTTTACCATTTTGGTGAGTTCTGTGAGTCTTACTGGAAAATCATTAAACTTAGAGTGATCCTTAGAGACCTTTGAGATAATACTTTAATGCATAAAATTACCTTCTGTAGAGTTGTTTTTTTTTCCTTCTGTAGAGTTTAAAGTGTTTCCGCACACTGTTATATGTGTGTGTGCATGTGCGCGCGCGTGCGTGTGTATTAGCAACTTGCAATTGATAACTTTAGGATGAAAAGGGCTTACAGCAAGTTCTGTATTATTCACAAAATTATTTACTTTCTGGACTACTAGACAAACAATATTCAGAATATAATATTCCATTTTCTCAAGGTTCAAATTTGAAATTTCAATTGTAAATATAGTTGAGATTTTATTACCTGGTTGTTACATTTTATTTCTATACATGTAAATATTTATAATTTCCTCAAAATGAAAGAAAATTCATTCTTATCCTCAAAAATAAATCCAAATGCAAACTCAAGAGTTTACTGTGCATGACAACTTATGTAGTGTTCAAAAGGAATATGTTCTTACCATGCGGAGTGATTGTCTGCATAGGCTTAGCTGGGGACCTCACATTCCATATAGTCAAGGTGCCATCTGAATGACTGCAAATAAATTGTTTTCCCTCATGATGCCAAGCAACCGAGTGAATAGCCTATAAAAGAGTGAAGAATTCCATCTTTAGAAACAAAATCTAAATACCAAGTTATACACAATCAGTATTATTTCTGCTCTTTAAATTATTTCTTTTCAACTCAAGTTGATACACTTCTAGTTCCTAATGGTCAACTGACTTTAAAAGTTGCCCTACTGGAAGGCAGAACAGCTAAGTACAGTATAAAACCATGTAACTGAATTCCACTTTCGTACAAGTCAACATTTCCTATCATCTTGTTCAATGTCCATTTATTTGGGTTCCTCATACGCTTATATTATTTAAAACAATATGGATATTTTAAAATATAAATGAAGGTGGATAAAGCCAATTAGCTGAGTCTCTAAATGCCAATATTTAATACAATGTTTCAAGTTCAAAGTATCTCTAACAAATTTCTAAGTAAAATCCTTTTTTAAGGTTTATTCATTTAATTTAGAAAGAGAGAGAAACACAGAAAGAGAGAGAAAGAGACTGCCCACATGCACAAGGGAAGGGCAGTGGGAGAGAGAATCTCCAGCAGACTTTGTGTTAAGCATGGAACCCAACTCAGAGCTCGACCTAATGACCCTGAGATCATGACCTGAGCAGAAATCAAAAGTCGGATGCTTAACTGAGCCATTCAGGCAGCGCCTAAATAAAATCTTGTAACAGTAATAAGTTTATTCCAAGATACACATACGATATTCCACAAACTCAAACTTAAAATAATCCCTTTATTAGCCTTAACAGATGAAATTATTTCTGTATACTAGGAGTAGAGCTAAAGAGCTTTACAAAGCTTTTAAATATTTTTTTAAGTGATAAAGGAAATACAAGAGAGAGCTTCAGTATGTCTTAAGTGTCATTTATAAATAAAAACATTCTAATCTTATGCATATAAATATATCATATATAAATGTATATTTATAGAGAATATTTCTACTTTGCTAAAGAAAATCATATATTTTTGTTTAAAAAGTACCATTTACTTTTAAGATAGTATTAAGTTGTTAATTATTCTAAAAATAAATGCTAACTAATTATAAGGAGCAATGGGTTCATAATTATTTTGGATAACAGAGAGAAACAAATACCAGAAAATACTCCACAAAAGAATAACCAAATATAAACTTTTGCATGCAGTATACATGATTTATTTCTGCAATTTTCTTTCTTTTTTAAAACTGTGACATCTCATTATTAGGCTCTGGCAAAAGTAGTATATAAGATGCTCTGTGCTATTTTTATCAAGAGCATCTTAAAGAGTAATTTTCTGGAAAGATAACAGGCTAGCTAGCTATTTACCTATCAAATTTTACAATCACACTAACTCAAACTACTGGGGAAATTAAATAAATTCCCTATTTACTCATTCTGCAAACTGATCAGTATCATTAGAATCACTTCATAGTAAAGGCTGCATATAAATCTTAGTCCAGCTACTCCTACATTATACATAAACTGATAAACATTCTTTTAGCAGACTTATACCAAAAATTATTTCTCTTTCCCTAGAAAATAAGATCTTAATATTATATCCAAAAGCAATATTGATTGCTAGTATAATTACTATTCCTAAAACTTTAGAAAAATGTTACTGAATGATAAAAGAAAAAAATTTTATAATACACACTTCGATTTTAATTTATAATGCTTGCATATACATGGAAAGGAAATATCGAAAACACTCTAGTTTGATTATTCTCATGTTATCAAATAACAAAGTAAATGCATAGAGCACTGGATTATTTCTTGTATATTTGAATAATACATTAAATTGTACAGCCTTGGCCCTAGTATTTTAACTTATGAACATTTTAATATTTCCATTGTAGGAAGGAGACAACAGTAATACTGTATAATTAAGATAAGTATAGAATAATACATTTTTGTAAAATAGTTGACAAAATTATTATATATTGGATATTCAGTGATTTATAACTTAAAAGTATTAACAGGCATAAACTGAAAACACTGCCATTTCCATTAAAAAAAAGAATCCAAATGGAACTCTCTTAGAAATTTTGAAAATGTGAACAAATTATCCATTTTTCTAAGTACTGTTTCATCCTTGGGGAGAGAGGAAAGAGGAGGGGAGAGGAGAGGGAAGAAGAGGGGAGAAGAGGGGAAGGGAGGGGAGGGAGGGGAGAGGAAGAGAGAAAATTAACAGAAAATAAGCTGTTGTAAAAATTAAAAGCACCTCTCTAAACATTGAAAAGAAAGACCTTAAAGGAATAAATGCTTCAGTGAGTATCTATAGGATAAAACATAATTTTTTAAAAGCTGTTAAGGAGTCCAATGCTGTGAGTTAAACATATTATTTCAATATTCTTTTTTAAAAGACTGACAGTTTTGAGATAAATGTACTCACAAGAGCTAGCAATGTACGAACTTTTTTATTACCTATATTTCTATCTGTGGTTTCTCAGTTTACTAGAAAAAAACAACATGAAACCAGAATAAAAAAGTCACTGATCAACTCTAGATATGACAAAGAGTAACCATTAAAATAGCTTTGATAAGTACTAAATTACTGTCTTAAAACATCAATAATGCTATATTTTATTTCTGCCAACATATTACTTATAAAAAAGAGTACTAATATCTTAATACTATTTATAGCCTAAAAGGAATGAAATGTTCATTGCAGAAATGTAAGTTTATATAGATTGAAATACCCTATGCAGAAAATTTCTGTAGAAAATTAGGGATACTATTCAAGTACACTGAAAATCTATTATTTAGACATAAAACCAGGGGAGTTTGTCAATTCAAAAAGTACTAACTATGGCTACACAAAGCAACTAAAGGTTAAGGGTAAAGATGAATTTCTGTTTCCATTACTCCCACCCATGTAAATCATCCTCAAGAAACCAAATCAACAATTAAAAATGCACCAAGAACTTTTATTATATTGGAAATGTTCAGAATTGATATTATAACACTATTTGCCCCAGTTTAATAAAAATGAATTTGACTGGAGTAATACATCCTTGGTAGAAAGTAAATGTTGGGGGAAGGGCTGTTGTAGGGGTGGGATTTTGTGAAGCTCTTAAAGTTTTAACCCTAACTAGTGAGAATTAATAATTTCTTCAATTTCTAAAATTACACACTTGGCAATCTGCATTAAGAATCAAATATAAAGCATTTTTATATGAACCAAGAGCATAAAAGAGCATGAATGAACTCACAGAAATATAGCCAGAAATTTTCACTTAGTTTGCTTAAGAACAGGTGAAGTTAGAAGTTAGATCTTATATCCACAGCACTATTAAACATAAGATTTAGTCATTTTATGTTATTATTTATTAAGAATAAATTTTATGACTTTGCCTCTCTATTGCATATCTGTTCACTAGTCTGTAGCTTTTTTATAATTTCTTTGTCAGGCTTTGATATGAAGATAATGCTGCCCTTGCAAGATGAACTGGGAAGTGTGCCCTCCTCCATTTCTGGAATGAGTTTGGGTACTGTGAGTACTATTTAATAAAAAGCCCTCTGAGCCTGGAGTTTCTTCATGGGAAACATTTTCATTAAAAATTTAATTTCTTTAATAAATATAAAGCTACTCAGGTTAACTATTTCTCCTCGAATGAGATTTGGTACTTTTAAGGAATTTGGTGTCTTGTAAGGCATTTGCCCACTTTATTTAAATTGTTGAATTACTAGTATGAAATTGCACGTATTTCTTTACCAGTCTTTTTGCATTTCTCTAAAAATTGAAGTAATAGCTCCTTTTTCGGGCCTGTTATGGTAATTTATGCCTTTTCTCCTTTTTGCTATCCCTGTGACTGTGTGTTTACCAATTTTCACTATTGTTTTTATGATATCTATTTCATTAATTTGTTATTTCCATTCTACCGCTTACTCTGGTTTTAATTTGCTCTTCTTGTTCATGGTGGAAGCTGAGGCCATTGATTTGAGACTTCTCATTTTCTAACACAAACACTTAATGCCACACTGAATACTTCAGTAGCATTTCATAGACCTCCATATCATATTACCACTTTTTTTAAGTTTAAAATACGTTTTCATTTTCTGTTTCTTCTTTGACTCATGGGTCATTTAAAATTATATTGTTTCACTTTCAATTTGTAGATTTTTCATCTATCAATTATCTATGTAATTTATCATCTTATCAATTTAAAATTCTATTATATTAAAGGAACATATTTTTAATAATTTCAATTTTTCTAAAATTATAATGACTTATTTTATGGCACAAACTAAGGTCCATTTTGGTGAATGTTCCACATGTCCTTGAATGGCACCCTGATGTTGAAGAGAGTGCTCAGATATCAATACAGCCATTTTAGCACTCTTCTAATTTGGTGCTTTTACTTTTTGCTAACACTTCTGGGTTTTTATATTTAAAGTGGGTTTCTAATAGCGTAGAGTCTGATCTTGTTTTGTGATCTAATTTGAAGATCTCTGCCATTTATTTGGGGTATTTAAATGACTGCATTTAATATGATCACTGACATAGCTGATCTAAATCTGTTGCCCTGCTATTTTTTTTTCTATCTCCCCCATCTGTTCTTTGTTCCCCTTTTCCTCTTCTGCCTACCTTGGATTGAATTTTTTAAGATTTTAATTATTTATTCATGAGAGACACACAGAGAGAGAGAGAGGCCGAGACACAGGCAGAGGGAGAAGCAGGCTCCGTGCAGGAAGCCCGACGTGGGACTTGTTTCCGCATCTCAAAGATCACGCCCTGGGCCGAAAGTGGCACTAAACCGCTGAGCCACCAGGGCTGCCCATGGATTGAGTATTTTTAAAATTTCATTTTATATTCCTCTTTGGCTTACCTATTTGGGTAACTGTATTTCCTTTAGGATTTATCGCATAAATCTTTATCATAGTCCACCTTCAAGTAATATTCTAACACTTCAGGTACAGTATAATAACCTTACAAAAAGATTCTGTCTCCTGACCTTTGTGCTACTATTGTCTGATTTTAATCCTACATGTCAGAAATCTTACAATGCATTTTTATCACTTCTAATTCCTGTGATTATCTTTTAAAGAGAATTTAAAAAATTAAAAAGCTTTTATACCTATCTACATATCTACCATTTCTGGTGTCCTTTATTCCTTTGAGTAGATCATATTTCCAATTATATCACTTGCCTACTGCATGAAAACCTTTTTAATGTGGCTTGCTGCGAAGGTCTGCAAGTGAGGAATTCTTTGAGTTTTTAATGTGTGTAAAAGCATTTTTGTTTTGTTTTCAAAGATAATTTTTTGAACATAAAATGCTAAGTTGACAATTTTTTTCCTTCAGTACCATAAAGGTATTGTTCTAGTGTGTTCTGGCTTGCACTGTTTGTAAAGAAATCATTTGCTGTTATTTTTATATTTGTTACTCAGTATTTAATGTGTTCCCTTCACCCCCCCCCCCCCGCTTGCCTTTTAAGATTTTCTGTATCACTAGTTCTAATTTTAAGTAACTGAAATATGTACTTTTATATAGCTTTCCTTCATTTTCCTTCAGCTTTGAGTACACAGAACTTCTGTGATCTCTATACACCCTATTAGTTTATAGGGTTTATATTTTTCAACAAATTTGGAAAACTTTAGGTCATTATTTCTTCAAATATACTTTCCATGTTCCCTCTTCTGGGATTATTACACAAACATTAGTCTGCCTGAAGCTGAACCACAGTTCACTCTTTCTGTCCTTTTCTGCCCATCTTTCATATTGAGTAGTTTCACTGCTATGCCTTCAAGTTCATCAATCTTTCCTTCTGCAAGATCAAACCTTTTGATTTGAGGAGAGTATTTTTTATCTCATTTTACTTCATCTCTAGAGATTCCACTTGGGTTTTTCAATTCTTCCTTGTCCTTTCTCAGCATGTTTATGCTTTCATTTACCTTCTGGAGCATATGGAACCTATTTAGTAACATTTATTTTAATATACTTGTTTACTAATTGTATCATGTGTCATTTCTGAGTTTGATTCTATTCACTGGATTTTCTTTTTATTTTGCATCATACTTTCTGGCTGCTTTCTATGCCTCAAATTTTTATCTGGATGCTAATTATTATGAAATTTATGGTGGGTTATTATTATATTCTTTAGAATACTTTTGAACCTTTTAGAATAGTTGTATTATCTGAAAACAGTTTAGACTTCTCAAGGCTTGCTTTTAAGCTTTGTTAATCCAGGTAGGTGAGTCTTTAGTGTAGGGTTAGGGAAGCCCCACTACTAAGGCAATACCTTTCTGAGTACTCTTCCTGATGTCCTGTGCATTACAAGGTGTTCTCCACTCTATTGCAAATGTGAGCTATTCTTGGCCTTGTGTGCTGTGACAACTGTTTTACCTATTCCTTTCTAGTGGATCTTTTCAAAGCCTCACACCCACACATTAATCAGTATTTACTGAAGACTCAGGGTGGGGGGTTCCCTATATATTTTTAACACTCTCTCTAGGTAGTTCCCTGTCCTTTGGTATAGTGCCTTATAGGCTACAAATATCTTGGCTTACCCAGTTTCTCTATTCTGTCTCCTCAACCCAAAGAGACTATTGAGCTTCCACCTAGGTTTCTCCTTTATGTAGAGACCTTGAAAACCTCTAGGCCATAAGCTAAGGCAACTAAATGGCTACCTTGTTTGTCTCCCCTCTATGGAATCTCTGTTCTTTTTTCTTTTCTTTTTTTTTTTTTTTTAGTTGTTTATTAAGAGAAACTATTCCATAACCCAGTGTTTGTGTTTCATAGCTCAGGAACACAGGACAGTCAGTGACAAGCTTCAACGAAACGCAACCCAAAGAAATTCTTTATATTCCAAATTCACTTTGCACTCTGAAAGATACCAGCCTTCTTTACCTCCTCAAAATCTTTCATAGAATCATAATTTCTGTAGAAATCTGCATATGCCTTCTTTCTTGGTTCAGCCACAGCAAATTTATAGAAAGCTGCAACCCCCAGGGATACAGCAAAGGCTCCAACAATATGAAATTGCAGATCCTCGGCTAGAGGCCTCGCATCTGAGGTTTCGTCAAAGCACTTGAAGTCACGGTAATTATTCTCCTTAATACCTACCTGAAACCCAACGTCCTTCCTAACAGAAATGGACAGCACCCCAGCAGTTGGAATTTTTGCTCTTAATACCTGCTAATTTCTAAAAAATGTTGTTTTATTTATTTTTCCAGTGTATTTGCTTAAGGCAAGAGGATAAATCCACTCCCTGTGACTCCATAATGGCTAAAGCCAAGGTTAATATTTAAATTTATAAGAAGCAAAACAAAAAAAGGGAATTTTTAAAACCTGCTCTGATTTTAATATAGACTTATAGGACAAAACTTCCAATGAAATTAAAAGGACCTTTCATTTAAAATATTGTTTTTTATACTTTTAAGATCTTTTTCTTAAATACTTTTAAGATCTTGATAAGTGAATCACACAGTGCTTAGTAACCAAAAACCTTAAAAACAGAAAGTATGAAAAAAAAGTATGCAGCTATGAAAACAAGGGACATTCTTTTTTAGCCATGCTTACAAAGATCACATGCACATATTTATAAACTATACCAAGTATTATTATAGTTACTCAATATAGTCTGCTGTTTTAAGTAACTGAAAGCATCATTACAAAGACATGACATATTTTATCTTATAAGCAAGCAAAACCACATACACTTCCTAGTTCTAATCATTGAATTAGAAATCATGACCCTACTAATCCCCAGATTACAGTTACCAGATACCATTTCACACTGGAAGAAGCCACAATTCCTAAGAAAAAAAAAATTATTCTAAATTTGAAACAAAAATATACAAGATTAATAGTTATACTTTTAAAATAACAGAAAGGAAGATATCCAAGACTATTATCACCAAAGAACACAGGAATCAAGAAGAGGAGGCTCATGGACCAAAATAGGAGAATTTGAAAATCAATAAGGACAACAACTTCAATGTACCGAAGCACAAATGTTTAAATTTTCAAGTACATAGTGAAACTAAAAGCAAGAACAAATTGGTCACCACTGGAATTACTACAGAACACTCCTTTAGAGTAAACACTAAAATAAAAGGAAAGAATCATTTATTCTTTCCTTTATTAACTATACTATTTAACCAAAAAGCAGGTGAGAAGTTTTCTTTTTTTTATCAAGTGTCTGAGCGGAATTACAGAATCAGAACATCTTCATTTTGCAACCTATATGCATTGATAAATCTAGGCCTTGACAGCACTGGCTGCTAACCTCACAGACATGAACTCTCCAACTGATATAAGGGTACCAGCATCATTTAAGAAGTCTGGCTTAAAATGAAAAATGAATCCGAATTTGATCAAGCCTCAGTAAACCAGTTTATAGAAAATCTAAGGACAAAAAAAAGATGTGAAACACAAGAGGGATGGAACCAGAAAAATCTAGTCTTTGAGAAACTCTACCTTTAACAAATACATGGCCAAAAAAGAAGGAATGAAGAAAGGGAAAGCAAAGAGTAAGAGGAGAGGCCTACAGTTTAAGAGACTTAGAAGACACCAATCAATCACAATTAATCTTTATTTGGATCCTAAAGCAAGCAAAACTATTACTGTCTACGGTGTACTATCATGTCTATAATAAAAAATAGGATTTATTTATTTAGGATACATTTATTAATTTGCTTGTAAATGACAGAATGCCTCTAGAAGAATGAGAAACTGGGAACACTGGTACCAGCAGTTAAGGGACTGGATAGCCAAATGATAGAGGTGGAAAAGAGATTCTTTTTTAATCTTTTGAGCTATGTGATTATCTATTATATAAAAGTAAAAAAGTCTTTAATTGCAATTACAAAAGTTGCCTCAACTAAAATCACCAATTTCTTAGAGAAGTTGCTCTGAATTAGAAAAATGATAAAAATGTTTGATTAGCAAAAACAATGTTATTACCTCATCATATGTATATCTGTAGTCGGCTTTCTTTGATTTGAGGTCCCATAACACTACTGTTCCAGATTCAAAGCCAATCAAAAGCTGTAAGAAAAGAAAATGCCACATGACCTAGGATTGATATTAATTATGTGAAACATTTATTTGATGACAATAAAGATAACTATTATTCATATGCTTCAAGCATAAAGTTATAATTAAACATCGCATTGCCAATCACAGGAAAGACAAATGAGAATACTGCACTGCATGTTTATATGTCTTTGATGATTAGGGACTTAACATATATAACTAATCATTGAGA
The DNA here is from genome assembly GCF_011100685.1 of Canis lupus familiaris. NCBI lineage: Eukaryota > Metazoa > Chordata > Mammalia > Carnivora > Canidae > Canis > Canis lupus. The sequence goes on along the minus strand of NC_049222.1, from coordinate 38,583,201 downwards.
AAGAAAGTAGTATCATTTTGAAGTCCTGAGTATACATTTTCATTAATATGACATAATAAATTACTAATAAAAATTAACATTTGTGTATGCTTTAGAGTTTATAAACTTTCCTAATTCAACACATTATCAGGCAATATCATTTACTCATATATCTACTGAAGGTTCTAATCCAGACTAGATTCCTCTCATAAGATTCAGACCCATAATTCCAGTGGCAACAGCTCCCTTTATCTACTCCACAAGAATGTCAATGTAAATGTGTCTAAAAGTGAATTCATTATTTTTTCCCTGCCCTCGTTTTCTGGTGTTCCCTAACTGCAATGTCTCTCTCAGTATTCCCTAGTGCTCATTAAGTCACTCAGACAAAAACCTTGGGGTGGGAGGGTCATCCTTAACTCTACTGTCTCCCTTGTCAGGTAAAATCATCAATTTTAAAACTACACTCTATTATCTTTCTACTTTCCCCCACCCCCAATACCTCTCTTCTAGTTTAAGGCACAAAGTTTTCTCTTCTGGTCCCCTGGTCTCCCTGACTCCAGTCTTGCTCTTTTTAAATCCATTCCCGACTATAGCTAGTGTTTACCAATTCTAAAATGCATGATCATGTAATTCATGCTTTTATTTAAAAAATTTTTAATGCCAAAAAAAATTTTTTTAATGCCTTACTATAACTGTTAGGATAGAGTACAAACTGAGTAACATGACCTAGAAGATTTATCATGGTCTGACCTCTGCTTACCTCTACAGCCTTGTCCCTTGTCACATGCCTCTTACCAGTACACTCCAGCACATCTTTCAGTTCATGCTTTCTCTTATCTTTGCTGTCTTCCTACCTGGGCCATATCTGAAGTCATCCTCTTTACCTGATCAATCCCACTAATCCTTCCAATGTTGTCTTAGCTATCACTTCCTCTGGGTAGCCTTCCTTGACCTACCAAATGTAAATCAATCTCATTTCCATGTACTCCAACAGTACTCTGTATATTTTTTAATATGAAGTGTCAGCACACAATAATGGCTTTTTCTTTAGCTGAACTCTCAATCTCTCTCTCTCTCTCATTTAAACTTGGGAAATTCTTTCAATGTTTATTCTTATTAGAATCTTTTATAATTCAGAGATGTTAATTTATATACTGTTGACTAAGTTTCCTTTTATTTTTTCTCTCATAAAAAGCATTAGTAAGTATACCAAATATGAATATAACTCTACAACATTAATAATTCTGAGGTTGAAATCAGAGCAATCAATATTCAAAATCCCAGCTCCATCAACATCTAGCTTTGTACCTCTGGAACATATAATGACACCAAGTCTCTGTCTCATCATCTGTAAATTACAGCAGATAAATAACTTAAAAATTGTTAAATGATCAAATAAAATAGTGCATAAGAGGTAGAAAGCACAGTGCCCAAAACAAAGCAGAATTCAGTGAGTGGTAGTTTTTACTGTTTGCATCATGAGCAATTTTACACTAATACCTAACCTTCCCTAGCTAAAACCTTTGCTTAATGTTGTGGCAGCTACTGTAAGGTTAGCTTTGGAGGAACCTGCCCTGTCACCTTATACCTTTCTTTAGCGACACACTGTCACAAAGATTTTTGGAAACAGTGGAGAGTCACTGATATAAAGTGGATTTTTCTATTAGAAACCAAAGGTTAGACAATTTGATCTATTCTAGTATTTCAAAAATGTTTGAATGAGATTAATTCTGGGAACTAAGGAGAATAACAAGTTTCAAAAAATTATGATGAAAATAAGCAGTTTTATATAATTTATTTACATAATAAATTAAGTCTATATTGAGGCATTATTATTTATACGTTGGATGCTGTGAGAAACATAAACCTTTATAAATATTATCTCTATGCTATAGGAGTCTTTCAAGTTCAGGGAAGGTGAGACATATACACATTTCTAATACATGACAATATGTGACAAAAACTATAAAACTCATACAACTAAAATGCTAATGAATTTGGAAGTGAGAGAAAGCATTTTTAGTCAGGATGGTCAGCAAAGATGTCATGAAAGATAAACATTTAATCTGAGCCACAAAATGTGGGTAGGAATTCAGCAGAGAGAGAAAAGTGGGAAAGCATTCCAAACAGAGGGACTCACAGAAAGGAGGTATGGAGGTAATAAAGAGTAGCTCACTTTTGGGAAACTATTTGCTTCAGCACAACATTCAAGTAAAGATGTTCTGAAATACAATGAAACCTAAGGCCATGTTTTAAGGAAACTTTTATTTGTCAGCTACTGCAGAATCATTGAAAGCTTTCCCACAGGAGAGCAATAGTAGTAAAACAGCATTCTAGGAAGACTGATGTGGAAATGGCTCATGAATGGGTTGGAATACCTTAAACTTTAGTGGTCATAATGACATTGAATAGAAAAGAGACACTTCAAAGAAAGGACTGAAATGTCTTAGAGACTGAATCCAGGTAGAAGGGAGGGAAGATGCAACCTTCTTGCCATGCCTTCCACCCAAAGTCTTGGCTTCTAAACAAATACTTTATAGCAAAGAAAATAGAGGTACAGGTGACTATAACTTGCTTCCTGTGAAGTTTCTCTCAAAACATACATCTGTCTGATTACAAGCAAACTTCAAACAGTATAGCTATCCTTTTGTTTTCCTAGTGGCAAATAAGAGAATAATGTTAACATAACATACAGGCTGGACCACTCCCACCAACTGAGGGAAGAAAAAAACCTTCACAAAATCTAGAAATCTCATTTCACTGATTTCTGATAGTAATAAACTTTCTAATGTTTATGTAGGCTAGTATAAAAAATTAAGTAAGTAGAAAAGTATCATTAAATAGAACTACTTCAGAGACATTTGAATTAGGAAAGAGATTCATGGAAAAGGAAATTTTATTATTTTTAAATGTATTAACAAACCTAATAACTAAATATTGATTTATGAAACTAGTTTGAATATAAAAAATGAAATATTATTTTTAAAAAATATCTACATTATTAATCTAAGATAATATCTATGAAGAAAAGTTTAAGGGAGATGAGATACAGACAACTCTAATGTAAGGCATTATGTGATAAATGCTACAAAAAATTGTATAACTAAAGTGTTAAAAATAATTCAAAACCAAAACAGTTTTTGCCAGGATTACCAGAAAATCTTAATAAGCCAAAAGTAAATTAATAACTTTTAATTGTGCTTATTAAATTTTATTTGTCTTAGGGTTTTTTGTTCTTTAAAACTATAAATGATTCTAATCCTTTCACTTTTTCTTCATAATGTATAAACCAGTGAACATTTCTGATGTACAACCTTTATTAGAAATCTCAATTTTGCAAGGTACATGTATGTGGTACTGGAACGGTTCGTATATTTATAAAAATACCAAAATGTATGCATTTAATAAATATATATATTTTTTAAATTCTACCTTTCCTTCATCCATTGGGTTATCACTTATATGGACAACTGGTCCTGGGTGAGATTTAGATGACCTAAAATAGAAAAGTTAGCAGGGTTTTTTTTCTCTCAATTAAAAATTTCAATTCAACTATATATTCATCACAATGAAGACAATGAATGGAAAATAAAGATACATTTATAAAAGAGGAAAAGATTCAGTAAGTGATTAATTAGAGATGTATAGTTCTTAATATGGATAAGATAGGACTCAGAGTAAAACTATGGGTGGGTGGATGGGTTAATAGGTGATCAGGATTAAGGAGTGCATTTGTAATGAGCACTGGGTGTACTGAGGTGTTGAAATACCATATTGGGTGTGCACATGAAACTAATATTACACTGTATGTTAACTAACTGGAATTTAAATAAAAAAAAAAAAACAAGAATCAAAAAAATACAGTGACATTGATACAAGTATACTTTTGATATAGGCAAGAATCCTCAATTTTGTATTTTAGCATCAAAAACACCCCTATTCTCACACTATAATTCTCAGAATTAATATTTTTAAATAAAGCACCATCTAAAATATTGCTATCTTACTTTACTCAACCCTTGCCTCCAATTGGGGCATTCATCCAGGTCCATAGCTCACATGAAACATAGGAAAAATTCTATTATGTTCTTTTAAAATGTCAACAGAAGTAATGCCACTGTACTTGGTCAGAGAAAAACAAGTCATACGGCTAAGAATGGAGCTGAACTTATGCCTATACAGTAGGAATAAGCACCTTACTATTCATTCATAAATTCCAAGGGTTGAGACACCGCCAGTCCACTTCATGAGAAACCTTTGTGAAACTATACAGACATCTGCACTACCACTGGATGTTGTGATCAACTCAGAACAGCAAAAACGCACACCATGTACCAAGAAACTGAGATATACATCCCTGCCACAGGAAGGAAAGCCAGCCATAATACATTATTGCTGGTACTTAAGAGAGATGCTACAAATTTATCTTTATGTCAAATTCTGTGCAATGCAACAATACAGAACCATTTTTTTAAAAAAAAAGAAATACCAAAAATGAATCTTATGATATCCTTTGATTTTTACATCTAAATAATATAAGAAAAAATTGAGATGAGATGTAAAGATAAGATTCTAAAACAGAGTGCAAAGTTAGTGCTAAAGATCCTTAGGGCCTTATAGCTCAGCCCAGCCCTGTTCTTGTTACTGTTAAATGAAAACAATCATTTTATCAAAATTAAAGACAATTAACTTTCAAATTCTGTAATGTTACATTGCAAACATTTACATTATATTTGTTGATTATTAAAACACATCAAGTAATGGATTAGATCAATGTTTTCTAAACATTGGTGGCAACACATCAGTGGGTTGTGAAATCAATTTAGTGGGGCATGTGCAGCATTTGGAAGAAAAATAACCAGAAGATAAAAATACAGAAAAAAAAAAACTGGAGTGTTTTTCACCAAAGAACTGTTTCATTAAACTTGTGCTACAGTTTGTACATTCATACACGTCATATATGCATATGTTCACATATCTATCTGTATTATAAAGCACTTAAATTTACAAACTGCTACTAGGATAACGTTTAGAAAAGGCTAATAAACGGTGTTTAATATCAAGAATATCTGACATATTTAATTCCACATGGATCTGCTGATTAGCTATTATATAAAGATATCCTATATGGGACTGATAATTTCAGATACAGAATATGTGCTCAAACTCACAGTTCAATGGCTTTATTCCACATAATGACGTAGCCTGAGAGTGTGAAGGACTCCACATTGACAATATGTATATTACCTCGCTCAGTGCCCACATAGAGCCACTTACTCTGGAAAGGCAGATGGCAAAATGTAACCCTGTAAGAGAAAATATATCCAAAAAGGTAATTAGAAAAATGTCTGTAAATTTTATTAATTGCATTAGAGGGTTATCATGATAAATAATTTAGGAGAGGCAAAAATGACATACAACTAGATTTATGTACTGAAAATGCAAATTCAACTTCTATGTCAAACATAAGGTGTTACAGTAAATAAACAGCATGGCTTGATAGAAAGAAGAGGAGTTTAAAGTTAGTATGTGTTTCAAATCTGGCTATGTCAATCACTGTACTACTTTACATCACAAATTCAACTGTTAAAAGCCACAAATTATGAGTCTAATACTCACATGATCCCAAGACTTTTATATTTCTTAGGAGTTACTAAGCACAAATTTTAACTATCTGAAGTACCTAAAAGTAGCAATAACAAGCCAGATATAAAATGAACAATGAAATAACTATCATAAAACAACCATTTCATTCAAAATGATTTGTAAACTAAAACATGAATAGAGCTAAATGTCTTGAAAATTCAAAGACAATTTCAGCATAAGCCAAAATAATGACCAGATGACCAAAAAAAAAAAAAAAAAAGAAAAGAAATACACAACCTCCTGATCTCTTCTACCACTTTGCAATTGCCCTTTTTTAAAAAAAAATAAAATAAAATAATTTATTTATTTGAGAGATAGCAGGAGCAGGAAGAGGGGCAAAGGGAGAGGGAGAAGCAGACACCCCACTGAACAAGAAGCTGGATGCAGGACTCCATCCCAGGACCGCAGGATCATGACCTGAGCCAAAGGCAGACACTCAACAGATGAGCCACCCAAGCGCCCCTGCAATTCTCTTTTATTCTTCACTCTACAAAAGCGGTAGTTACTGACTTGCTTAATACAATTACATGACCTATCTTCGATTTTACTACTAACAAAATTATTTATATAATATGCTTCAAAATCTTAAAGTTATCTCAATAGCAGAGATTTTGGATATATTCATACAATATTTTCTATTCCCAGTGCAACAGCATATTGCAGCTGTTTCTCAAATATTTAAAGAAACGAAATAAGAATAAATTCTTAAATGTTCAGCAAAAAGTACGGAACTTTTCCCTAGATTTACTCTTTCAATATTAGCTACCATCATTAAGTTTTCTTCTCAATTATAAAACCAACTTATATTGCTGAAAAATGTTAAGCATCTTTGTTTTTTGAAGTGAAAACAAACTACTATTTAACATTTTAAGAAGGAACTTAATTAAAATGTTCACTTAATTATCCAGCACCAAGACTTTAACATAATCATGGTCCCTAGAATGAGTTTTGTATAGAAATAACAGGCACGTATTTGTATAATGAACCACATTTAAAAATTACTCTACTCCTTAACTTCCCTCATTATTCGATTCAGTTGAAGAGGGGGGAAGTCAAATGGTTCTTATTAGAATTGGGAATTTCTTAATTAGCAAATTTTAATGGCTCTGAACAAGTGGGAATAGAAATAGAATACTAAAATCCCATGTTGCAACCAAATAAAATACCATGCCAGTGATTTACAGAAAGGCCAATAAGAAAATGTGGTTCCCCAAAACATACTACTAGAAAAGCAATTCAATGAATATAACTACTAAGAATTGTAAGATCATAAATTTGTGGGTAATTTATTCAGTCACCAAGATATAAAACTGGTTGTTGAGACAAACTAGACTTACTATATTTAATGGGTTCTTTCAATATTTGTTATATGACTTATTTCCTTGTTAAAAAAATCTGGGGCAGCTGGGTAGTTCAGTTGGTAAGCATCTATCTGCCTTAGGCTCAGGTCATGATCTCAGAATCCTGAGCCCCCATGTTGGGCTCCCTGATCAATGTGTATATATGTATTTGGGTGTGTGTGTGTGTGTGTGTGTGTGTGTGTTTGTACACACATAAGGAGAGAAAGAAAGACTGAAAAGAGAGATTTATTCTTAATGATTCTAAGAAAGTGAGCCATGATAGAAAGTATTTTCCAGTAAAAGTAGTCATGAAACAAATGGCACTGAATAGCCATGGGACAAAGAGATTTCAAATTTAAAGAGTTCAGATCAAAACAGATGCAAAGAAACTTGAAAAGAGAAAGTTTCACCAATGTCCCCCAAGAGATCTCATCTCCTTCCCTGTATCCTCCTCCTTGTAGAGTCTCTCCCAATACTGATTCTAGGACCTTGTGACTTGCACTGGCCACTGAGGCATTAGCAGCTCTGCCACAAGCAAAGATTTGAAAAGCACGTGCACCTTGGGGCTTGCCCTGTTTCTTATACCTTTAGAACCCAGGTGCCATGTGATGAAGCCCAGACTTTCTGTTGGGAGAATCTGGCCCAGCCCACAGCCAGCATCAACCAATAGACATGTAAGGCAAGCTAGATCATCCAATCCAGTTGAGCAGCCAGATAACTATGGTTGCATAAGTGACTACAGCGAAAGACCACTTCTGCTGAGCTCAACCCAAGTGTTGACCCACAGAACTGTGAGCAAACAAAATTTTTTATTTTAAGGTAATATAGATCATAATAATGATGGTGACTTCAGTTTTTATTGATACCAGGACCAAATTAATTTAAGTTTATGTGCTGACATATTAAAGCATAATGTTATACTGAAAATAATTAAAGTAACAGAGTTGAGACTCATATGAAAAACATTAAAACTCAGTAAAGACTAGTGAGATCAGATATTATAAGAATGGTATATTAAACTGGGCCTGAAAAGGTACCTTTTCAGATACCTTTTGATGTATGACTGAATCTAATGTACTAGAAATAAATAGATTGGATAGATAGATAGTTAAGTTGAATTCCCTCAGGGTGTCACTAAATGGAATTGTATTCTAATTCCCTCTACAGGACTTAAAAGTAGATATTCTACACAAAGCTGTTACTAGGACACAATAATTTCCTTATTTGCTTAAGGGACTTAAAAAAATGTAACATGTTAAGTGTTAGGAAGTGATACATATATCCTATTCACTATTTAGCTTTAGCAGCTGTCTGTCAAACATTTTACAGTCAAGCACCAAATTTAAAAGATTTAACTATTAACAATTTTAACAGAAGAACACAGTCTACGTAATGTTGAAATTAATCATCCATAAACAAGGGTATAGATACATATGTGTATTTAATCCATAAAGACATATGAACCAATATGCTCATCTATATGCCTGTATCACCAATGAATCAGCTCAACATGACAAAATGCATCATCACTTTTATAGTCTCAGGAAATATCACACTATCTTTTACTTAATAAGTAATTCATTAAATGAACAAAAGAATTACATAAAATGTGAGAATTTACTGTTAATTAACAATCAGATATTCCTAATTTTCTCTCTCTCCTCAAGGCTTGGGCCTAATTTAAACCATTATTACTAAATTTTCAAATCAATTCGTAGCTGCCACTAGGAATCTTTTCAAAGCCAAGAGAAATCATATCATTATCTTACTTGGAAGACCTTAAGGACTTCCTATCTTCTACCAAATACTTCCTAAATTTTTAGTGATACTCTGTGCTACATATATCTGGGGAAAGGGTGTAGAGTTATAGTGTACTGGATTTAATCAACTATTATTCAGCATCCTCTTCTACATTCTCCTATATGCCTTCCTGTTCTGCAGATTCTAGAAAACTAAAACTTCTATTTCCCAGATTCTTCCACAGCTAGAGTTCCAGATGAAAAGAAATTTCTACCAATTGGATATGCTTAAAATTTGCAGGCAAAAGGGAGGCACAGATCATCTTTCTGTTGCTGTTTTTACTGACAAGGGTGTTGTTCAAGGCAAGAGGTACTTATGACAGCATTCTAAGCTCTACTCCTGAGAATCATGTGCGGAGAGGCAGTTGTATGGCAGTAATCGTAATTCTTGAAACTCAATAGTTCTAGCACTCCTTGGTATTTTGTAAACAGCTACATCCCTGAATTAAATTCCTTTGTGCTTAATACCTACAGTGATTTCTAGTCCTGCACTGGATCCTTATTAATACACCAAGAAATTCATCAATCTGTAACTAATCTATATGATGGTCTACAATAACCAAAAATTACCCATTTACAATGTATCTTGTTCAGATAATGTTATTCATTTAATGATTTAAAGTTGGAAAAAGGTTGAGAATATAACTTTCTTATAATTGTATAAAAAGAAAAAAAATTAAAAAAAATAATTGTATAAAAAGGCCTTTCATGAATGAAGTAGACCTTTTCTACCTTTCTAAAATTATCATCTCTGGACTACATACCTAGCTATGTTTAACCAGATACAGTGCCCTAAACATGCGAGATTTCCTCAAAGCTGTGCACCTGAACATAATAGAAAGTCCTTTTGCCCTTTCTCAATGTATGAAATCCCCACTAATCCTACAAATCTGTTCACAAAGGCTCTTTTGTAATGCTTTACCTAAAATTCTCAAAACACAGGGATATATCCTTTTGCTGGTTAATCTTCAAAATTTCCTAAGAAAATTTCACTACATATTATATCATATTTTCCACTGCATTATAATTTGCCATTTCACCTTCCTTAGCTGGTTATAACTTCCATGTCTCTCCAGAATTCATCACAATATTTGCATGCACCAGAATCTCAATTAACATTTACCAAATGAATTAATACACAAGAAAATAAAAAAGAAGGTATTTGATATTCTTCTTAAATTAACTGTACCTTATACTGTCCTGTTATTAGAAAACTTAAGTTTGCATTAATGAACCCAGAAATCTATTAAAAATAACAAGAGACAGCTGAAAGCAATTTACAAATCTGTTCAAAGGATTTCCTTTCTATTTGTAGTTTCATAAACTGTCATAACTACTTTAAAAAAGTCTTCATCATATCTGTAACCCAGCAGTACAATGTAACAAATGTCTTGAAAAATAAGCTTTAGAGATCTTCGAAGGTCATTTTACATTTATACTGATTTACTGTATTATTAATTACATTTCAATTTTTAGAAAGCATTTAAGTGCTTTTGGAAATATGTCCAAATAAATCATATTAACCTTTCTTGTGAAATGAGGCCTTAATATCATCAATGACTATCAAAACAAATATCAACCAAGTATCAGTAAGTAAAAGAGTGAATAACAAATAGGAAAACAATATATATCAACTACAGAAATAACATCTCAAAGAACTATCCCTGTTATATGGGGGATTCCTTAAAGTTCTGTTTTTAATGATCTTACCTTGGGGAATAAAAATGCCAGTGTTTTATATAACAAATGTTATGATAAACAATAGTTGCTGGTACTCATTAGCAACTGTTAACTACATCTTTTTTTTTTTTTTTTTGGCATTTTTTTGTATTAGATTGTCCTTTATTGTATGGATAAGGTATATTCTAAATATCTTCCAGCCTATGGTTATGTCTTTTTAATTATTAAAGCTTCTCTGTTTCTGTGTTTATATTCATATATTATAGATAGAGCATGTGCGAGAAATATATCTCTTCATATATATATATATCACAATATATAATACCAAGATATATAGAAACAAATATGACATTATTTATATATTTATACAAACTTACTATCTAAAATGAGTTTTTAAGATTTTATTTTTAAGTAATCTCTACATCCAACATGGGCTTGAACCCAAACATGCTCCACCAACTGAGCCAACCAGGCACCCCTCAAAAGAAATTTTTATTAATCTTTTTTATTATGTGTGCCTCTCCTCCAAAATGTACTCTAGTCATATTAATAGCCGGGACAACATTTATTTTTTCTTAATGTTCATAAAATACACAAGTAAGACATAAGGAACTGGGGATGGGAAGGGAGTCACTGTTTATAAAAGGATATTATGTAAATTATTCTGAATTTCATGTTCTTATCGAGCAGTACCTGATAGATAGGGTTTGGCTTTTAACTTTATGGTAAGTGTGTTATACAGAACCTTTATTCCTTTCCAAAACAGTTGGTGCTTTTCTGTGTATGTTGTTTAAGCACATCCTGCCCAGATCTTACAGATATTTCTTATATAACTTTCTCCCAAGTTTTAATTTTAGTGTGGTCATTTTACATTGAAATATTTGATTTAGTTATGAGATAGGAATCACTTTTTCCCATTTAGATAGGAGTCGTCATAGCATTTTTTATGTACTACATCCTTTTTTGTTTGCAATGTCACTTCTGTAATATATCAAAAGTGTATGTATGTGTGTATGTGTATGTATGAAGAGGAAACATCTCTTCATAGATGTTTTTGGAGTTTGCTCACTATGTTTTGATCCATTTGTCTTCCCTTTGTAACTACCATACCATTTTAACTTCTAAATTTTATAATAATTTTTTATATCTAGTAAGTCCCACCATCTCATATTTCTTTTTCAAAACTATCTCAGTTATTTTAGGCCTTTCTTTTTTCCATATGAATTTTATAATCAGCTTATCAAGTCCTATGAACAACCCTGTTAAAATTCTGAGTGGGATAATACTAAATTTATAAGGTTAATTTGGAAGGAAGTGACATTTTAAAACTTGAGAATTCCTTTCTATGAAACTCTCCATTTGCTTAAGTCTTTGACTCCTTCAACAGTTTTAATATTTTCCCCACATAGATCTTTAATATTTTCCCCACATATTTTGGCTAGTGTTATTTCTAGGAACACTGTAAATTTTGTTGTAAGATGTGTGCTTTTTCCCTTCGATATACTTTCAAACTCTGTAATTATGCTTTAGGTATATCCTTTAAAACAGTTTAACAGTTGTATTTTGTTTTTTTTAACCCAATCAGAAATCTCAAAATTTCACTAAGTGAATTTGGTATATTTACAATGATTTTGATTACTGATATAGTTGAACTTACTTTTCCCACCTTGATTAACTCTTTTCTGTAATTTTCTCTTTTCCTAATCTATTTTCATTTCCTTTTTTCCTCCTCTAAAAGTTTTGGTATTATATACTTTCTATCCTTCTAGTAGTTATACTTACATACAAGATACATTAACTTCACAGTTCTCTAATAAGGTCTGAAAGAAAGATTATTTGGGGAACAGGAGGAATGTTCAGGTAATTATTGTCTTTTCTGAGCTCTTTCACAGTTGACACTCAGAACATAATTGTCAGCAGCTCTTTGAGCATTTGTTAGTCCTTTCAATCTAAAAATATTTAGCTCCACAAAATTTTCTTTATGCCTTTCATCACTACTTCTCCTTCCATTGTTCTGTTTTCTCTTGTCTTTACCACTAGACATCCCTATGATTCTTAGGCTCAAATCTCCATCCTCTGCCTTTATCTTATTGATACCATGCCCTAAAATATTTTGATTCTTAAAATAAATATTTATCTTTAAGTCAAGAGATTAAAAAAACAGTAAAGAATAGAAATAATCAATGTTAGATATCAATAAAAGATAAAAATAAAATAAATGCAGTAACTACTTCATTTAAAAGACACGCACACAAATCTCTGACAAATCACAGTAACTGAAATATGATGAAATAGAGAATGAGGATATGATGAGTATAAAAATCAATATAAGCCCACAAGAATATGATACAGACTCTGATCTTAATGACATTGATCATATTCTGAATCAAAAATATTATTCAAGTACAGAAAACATAAAGGAATTTAATATACCTAAGATTTATGTACAAAAAGTTTTCTAGCTCTAAAAAGTTTAAGTATACTCTAAAAACATTCAGAAAACAGATGATTCCTCTATTAATTTCTCTATCTGTTCTAGAGCAGGAAGGAAGGAAGAGGGAGTGTGAGAAGGAGAAAAAGAGAAAGAAAAGTTACTCAATTCATTATAGGAAGGAAACATGCCCTGACACCAAAATTGAGAATATTAGAAAAAAAAAAGTCATATTCTAATCTCACAAACAAAAGTAGAGGTCCTAAGAATATATTCAGCACCATATTTAACAATATAATAAAAGGACTGTCAAAATTTTCACAAGCATATAAGAATGCTTAATATTAGGACATATATTAATCAAATCAATATGAAAAAAGGGAGGTAAGAAATCACAAGAATCTAAAAGAAATGCCCAAAAGGCATTCCATTAAAATTTAACTTCCGTAATTGACAATCAGTTCTAAGAGGAAAAAAAAATCTATGTCAAACCAATGTCTTATATTATGCTTAACAATAAAACCCGATGAGGATCCCTGGGTGGCTCAGCAGTTTAGCACCTGCCTTCAGCCCAGGGCATGATCCTGGAGTCCTAGGATAGAGTCCCTCATCAGGTTCCCTGCATGGAGGCTGCTTCTCCCTCTGCCTGTGTGTCTGCCTTTCTCCCTCCCTCCCTCTCTCTCTCTCTCTCTCTCTCTCTCTCTGTGTCTCATGAATGAATGAATAAAATCTTTTAAAATAAATAAATAAATAAAACCCGAGAAAATAAACAAAGAAAACCCGAGAAGCAGTATTATTAAAATTATTACTAAGAAAAAGATACTTGCTATGGAAAATATCATTGAACACTATTCTGTACATTATTGCTAATAAAGTAAGGCAAGAAAAGGAAAATAAAACCTTCATCTTCAAAATCACTGCCAAATTATTACAGATGGATGTCTGCTGTATCTCCCAGGCATGCTGGTTCAGTAAAAAGAAATCTACTGCTCAAAGTTCTTTATTCTCCCATCTTACTCTTTTCACAAAAAAGGAAAAAAATGTAAAAGCCTTGATGTGGGCCAAGGACCAAATAGCACTCCAAGGATAATCAAACAACCTAGCCAGTTTGGGATCTATTAGTGGGAGGAATGAAGATTATACATAGAATTAGCCTGGAGGAAATACTCTCATTTTTTTTCTGTTTGAAGACTTTCCTTCTTAGCCTATCTCCCAGGTAACCCACATTATCTGTGGAGTGCCATGCCTTTTAGAGAAGAAGAGATTCCCCTCTGTTTCTGCACAGGCAATGAGGTAACAATCAATCTACAACTCTGCGTATTTACTAAATGTCAAGCATTGAGACCACTGCTGGAAATAAAATAAACATACACAGTTTACATTCTAATCTAGAAGACAACCAAGGAATCAAGGCAATTACAGTAAGCATGGTATGTGCTATTTTAGGGAAACAGCATCATACTGTGGTAGAATACAAAACAGGCACAAACCCAGACTGGGGAATTTACAGAAAAACCCGTAAAAGAAATGACAAACACAAGTCAACTATGGAAAGAGAATCTTAAGTGTCTGTGGAGTAGGAAGATCAGTTCATACAAACAGGCAGGAGAGAGGATCACTCATTAAAAACAGAGAAAGAGAGAGAGAGAGAAAAAGGCAGGGTGACTAGATTATAATGCATAAAGAGAGGGAAAAGCATAGTGAAATGAATTATGGTAGTAAGCAGAATCACAGACCTTATAAGACCTCTAGGGAATGCTAAGTATTTAAGAGTATCAACTTCATTTTGAAGGCAGTGAAATACAGTGGACACTGGTTGTTTACCTAACAACCATTCCTCAGTCCACTCCTTCCTAACATTATTCAGATATTCATTAGAGCCCCTATCTTCCTCAAGTTACCCATATAATTTAGGAGGCACCTACACCAAATTGAGTTCCAGAAGTGAAACAAACCAACCAGGGTAATCCCATGCACTTGCTGCCATTTCAAGTCAGGTTATCCAATCCTAAAACCAATGGATATTTTCCATGTGAAGGACAATTAATTTGTCAATCACATCTGTAAAACCTCTTCACAGCAGCATCTTGATTAGAATTGGTTAAATAATTAGAAGGTGTGTGTATACCAGGGGGCAACACTTTGGGGACCATCTTAGGATTCTACCTCTAATAGCCTGCCCTTTAGCCTCTGAAGATTCAAATCCTTCCCAAATGCAAATTCTTTTTTTGCAGACCCCAGTATCATCAAAGTCTCAATTTCATAATATCAAGTCCAAAATCTCATTAAAATATCACCAACTCAAAAATCCCAAATCTAAATTTGCTGTAGATGAGAGTCTTGATTGTCACCCATTGAGTATAGCTATTGGGCACAATTCCACTCGATCTGTGGATCTATGAAAATAAAGAGACAAATTATCCACTCCCAAGACTCCTAGCATTCAATGGTAGGACAAAAACAGGCTAAAAGTTATAGAAATTCCGTTCAAAATGGGGGAAAGTGGAAAGTAAAAAGGAGTCACTGGTCCTTAACAGTTTTGAAATCAAGTTGGGCAAATGTTGATTTTTCTTAATCAAGTTTCAAGGTTGAGAATAATCCTCTGTAGCTCTCAGCTCCATCCTCTTCCTTTTTCATCCAAGATAGCACTTGCCTGGAATACGTACTTTTATCAGCCTCCTGCTGGCGGCAGCCTCCTTTCATTTTGTACTGTCTCTCAAGCCATGAGATGGCAATATTCTGCTACACAATTTTCTCAAACTGTGTGGCTTAAAGAATTCTATGTGTTCTTTGGTTTAGTTGAAAAGATCTGTGAAGCACACCCGCAATCTCTTAAAAAAGCCCTTGAATGACTAAATACTTTGACCTTTGGTCTTTCTGAGATTTTTGGTAAAAAGTTGATCAGTCACACCTTCATGTTTTTCTCTAAGCCACACTGAGAAACAATCTTTTTACCAGCTGGATCAGGATAGGAATTTCCCAACTCATCAAGTCCTGGTAGCTTAAATAATTCTTCCTTCAATTTAATTCTCTCATCTTGCCTTTTACTATAAAGCAGCAAGAAAAAAATCAGGTGGCACCTTCAACTCTTTCCTTGGATATCTCCTTGGCTAAATAGCCAAGTTAATCACTTATACATTATGCAGAAGACACTGTCAAGCTTGCCACAATTATATAACAAGGAACCACTTCATCCAGCTACAAAAACATGTTCTTCTCTCTCTTCCAAGTCCTCAATGGCAGCAATCTTCAAGTCCAGAGCCTCCCAGCCTACTCAAAGAAATTTAGACATTTCTATCCTATTCCTTAAATTTTTTTTAACTTCTATTCACTGCCCCGTTCTGAAGCAATTTCCCCATTTTTAGGTATTTGATACAGCAGCATCTCACTTCTAGGTACCAAAATCTGTATTAGTTTTTTTATTGCTGTTTAACAAATTACCACAAAATTAATAGCTAAGAAAACACCCATTTATTCTCTGTTTCTATAGGTCAGAAGTCCAGGCACTGCATGACTCAGAGCCTCTAGACAGTCTCACAAGGCTGAAATAACAAACATCAGCCAGATGCACTCCTGTGCCCCTTTCTGGAGGTTCTAGGAAGAATCTGCTCTGAAGCTCTTCCAGGTTGCTAGTAGAAATCAGTCTCATGTGGTTGTAAGAGTCAATAACTTACACTGAATCACCCTCAGGCTATGAACCTTTTGCCAGGAAGAGTCTAGTCTCTTAAAAGTTCACTTTCTTCAATCAGGTTTACTGAGAATAAACACCCAATCATAAGGTGAACTAATTAGGACGTCAATTACATCTACAAAATGCCTTCACCTATTTAAGTGTTTGTATGAATAACTCAGAGGTGGTGTGTGGACACCAGGGAGCAGAAATTTTGAGACCCATCTTAAAATTCTGCCTTACCATACATATATGTTTAGAAGTGGAACTGTTTGGTCATGGAATATGTGGATACTGCAAAAAATTTTTCTAAAGTGACTAACACTCCCAGCAGCAGGCTATGGGAATATTTAGCCATTTTGATGGATACATAGTGCTATCTCGTTGTGGTATCAGTTTGCATTTTCCTGATGCAAATTTCTTTTAAAATAAATCAGTATATATATATATTTTTAAAGGTGAGGGGGCGCCTGGGTGGCTAAGTGGTTAAGCATCTGCCTTCAGCTCAGGGCATGATCCTGGAGCCCCAGGATGGAGTCCCATATCAGGCTCCCTGCATAGAAGCCTGCTTCTCCCTTTGCCTATGTCTCTGTCTCTCTCTATATATATAGGTCTCTCATGAATAAATAAATAAAACCTTTTTTTATTTTATTTTTATTTTTTTTTAATAAAATCTTTTTTAAAAAAAGTTGAAAGATTGGATAAGTTATTCTATCATAGGTTAACTTAAGCTTCTAAAATGGCATCCATCCTTATTGTGTCAGTTATTTTATGTCTGGGCCGCTGAAGTAACCTATTCAAGCATTTTATTCATCTTTGTTAATCTAATACCTAGCATAATCCCAGGCACACACAAGGCACCCAGTGCTTGGTGATTTACCCTCTAAAATATACCTACCAATACATGTAATTTACCTTTTTTCATTTCCAAATTTAAAGCTGTTCCCACTCTATATTCCTCCTAGGCCAATCAATAATGTTATAGGAGGCAACCTTTTATAGCAGTCTAACACACAATTTCTCTGACCCATTATTGCATTATACAGTTAGAGGAATAACATATGTTCTAAGTCTACCATTAATCTACCTAGCTTTCTTGCCCTACATATAAAAAATAAAGTGCTTTCATTCATTATTTTGTCTTTATTATTTATCCCATGCCTTAGGTCATTATGCCTATTAGGAGAGATAAATTATTCTTATATTCACCTTTGATTATGTATCTCTTTCCTTCCGTATAATCTTTTTATATATGAATACATTATAAGGACCTTGTGCAACCAGACCAGTCTCTTTGGATGTCTCTCCCAATTTTGTCAGAATTTCTTTGTTATTATTGATAATTTTATCCTAGGAAGTTATTCAACACTTCCTGGGGTGCCTAGGTGGCTCAGTGGTTGAGTGTCTGCCTTTGGCTCAGGTCATGGTCCCGGGGTCCTGGGATTGAGTCCCACATCAGGTTCCTTATGGGAGCCTGCTTCTCCCTCTGCCTATGTCTCTGCCTCTGTGTGTCTCTCATGAATAAATAAATAAAATCTTTAAAACAAAACAAGACAAAAAACACTTCCTGACCATCCTTCCTTTTACAGTCTCAAGGTCATCAAATAACAATTATCTTCTCTCTGAACATTAACAGTTTTTTTTCTTTTTAAATTTTGTCTCAGAATGTGGTTTCCTAAGAGTTCCCAAGGAGACTCATCATATCCACAGAATTCCAAAACAATTCTCTTTCTGGATTAGAATTAGAGTCAGAATAGTATATCCCTCAGTCAGGATTCCTAACGGCCTATGTTCTATTCCATTTCTGTGTTCTAGTCCTGAATTTCATCACATTAAATCACTCTCATTTCTAATGTCTGTATACTTTCATTAAACCCATTTAAAGACAAATATTTTGCTGATATGATGCAATTACCACAAAAACTATAATCCTAGGTCTCTAATTTGTTCCAATATTATGATTAATTTTTTTTCTTGTTAAATATGTGCAGTGAATTAATTCAAAATCTTTGGAAGACCTGTATAGATTTTTTGAGGGCTGGTATCTGGCCAAATATTCTTTTACAGCTATGCCCGGTTCATGTGCATACTGAGCAAATTATAGGCCTCATAAATATGCAAAGCACAATATTTAGGTAATATTTTAATAAGAGTATAATGGGATAAATTAGTTTTTGTTTCTACAATAATTTACTTTTCCTAAGAAAATCTGATGTGGGCGCCTGGGTGGCTTAGTCTGTTAAGCCTCCAACTCTAGGTTTTGGCTGAGGTCCTAATCTCAGGGCCAAGAGATAGAGCCTCACAGCATCTGACTCTGCACTCAGCAAGGGTGGGGGGTCTGCTTCTCTTCTTCTCCCTCTGCCTCCCCCCCACACACACACACATACACACACTCGCATTCTGGTGCATTCTCTATATATAAAAAATAAAAGTAAAAAAAAGAAAAACTGATGCTACAGCAACAGTCACTTCCTAAAGTACCTTATAGGCACCAACTCTTCCACTGTGATCTTAATATCGAATTAATTACTCCATTTGTCAAATAGTTTTTTCTCAAGGATTTTGGATACTGATGCACCATTGATAATTGTTAGGATGAAATGTTTTTATTATTAGTGCATTCCATATGATATTGTATTCTCCTTACCATTAGTTTAGAATGCATCCATGCTTATTTTATTCTCTAAACTAGTACATGCATCAAATGAATAGATATAATTTTGTTATAATAAAAGAAAAATATACCTTAAAAACATATTAATTTCAATATTAAAGACTCAGCTATTCATCAGATGTCTAACATATTTATAAAGAAAAATCCTATTCTTTGAAATTTCACCTGGGAGACTAAATAACATTTATGTGAAAGTGTATTATGAACAACAAAGAATTACACAATTAGAGATATAATTATTAGACAATAGCAGGTTCTAAATAGAAAAGCCCAGATACACAATTTAGAACTCAGTCTTAAAATGCTCCATATATTTTTACTTAATAACTGTTACGCAAAAATTTAGAGAATACTGGTCATGATAACAAAGTAATGATAAAAGACTAGCAGATAGTTGTAGTTGCTTATAAATCCATGAATTCCTCCCAATTAAACTTTCTTTAAAAGAAAAAAAAATCCACAGAAGCTTGATGGAACATATTGATTAAAAAAAAACTAGTATACAGAATTTTACTTGTCAAAATTCTCATTTTCTACCAAAGCCAAAGAACCTCTCCTTTACATGTATAAAGACATCTAGAACGAATATCATTGGCTCTTAATGATTTTCCAATGTCTATTAGTTGTTTCTATGAAGACTGCCTAAGTAAAATCTCTGGTACAGCTAATGCAGATATTTCAAGGTACAAAATTCTACTTAGGGACGCCTGGGTAACTCATTGGTTTAGCACCTGCCTTTGGCCCAGGTCATGATCCTGGAGTCCCAGGATCGAGTGCCACATCAGGCTCCCTACATGGACCCTGCTTCTCCCTCTGCCTATGTCTCTGCCTCTCTCTCTCTGTCTCTCATGAATAAATAAATAAAATCTTTAAAAAAATGTTTCTTTAAAGAAACAAAAAAAAAAAAACAAAATTCTACTTTAAATCCAATACCTTTAAAAACAAAACCAACTATATAGGTGATTTCTAAGGCACTGTTCTAAGGGCCTTATTCATATTATTTATTTTATACATATTAACTTTATAATACACATCTTGGGGCTTTTATGAGATAGTAATTATCCATTTTACAGATAACAAAACTGATATAGTTAATAGGTGATGGGGCCATAGACTAAGATTGAACATAGGTAGTCTGGCCCAGAATGTGAACTCTTAACCACTATGGTACATTGCTTTGCAAGATAGAGAAAATTGCATCTCAAGCTAAGTAACCAATGAGAGTAAGAACTAAACTTGATAATTAGTACAAGCTGGCTACAAACCAAGGAGATTTATGTTATCCTCCAACTCAAAATCTTTCTATTGAAACTGAGATACAGATTTATTCAGTATGAATAAATGTCATCTTATTGGGCATCTGGAAGCTAAGCTTATCTTAACTTTGACCAAGATCCTAATGGCAAGGCCCAAGTTGGTCTTGTTTACAAATACATGCTCAGCAGCTACCATTAAGCTGGCACAAAACAAGCATTCTATAATTATCTATAGAATAAATGGGGATAAGAGGAAGTTGTTTTAACATATGAGAGAAAAGAAATGATAAAGGTTACATGTAACACAGAGGAAAATTTTCTGCAGATAGAAAACACACAAAAAAATGAAGTAAGCTGCCTAATTTCATAGTTAAACCAAAATGTGAGACTTCTATATTTTTTCTTAAATACCAAAAAAGTGAAATTCTATCAGAATAGCCACATTACAGTTGTACAAGATGTAAATGTACTCAACACTACTGAACTGTACACTTGTGATAGAAAATTTTAAGTTCTGTGCATTTTAGTGCAATTTTAAAGTCAAAACTAGAAAAAAATCCACATTCTGAAAAAAATACAATTTAAATCACTAGTTTTTTTTACGACATACAATTTCTATTTATAAATTTATACTATACTAGGAAAATTTGCTTATAAAAATAAGACATTATAAAACTTAAGCTTACATTACTTAACAATTGTTCAAAATATAATGAGATAGATATTTATAAATTTTTCATTTTTCCTATCTTTCCTAGTTTCAGAAGTAAAAATGCAAATAGCATAAAAATGGAAATGGAGTAATTTAACTAATATATTAGCTCAAATCCACTGTGAAATAAGGAGAAAACAAGGTTACTGGTTATTGTATTTTGTCAACAATAAACACTGTGATAGTCATTACAAATATTCACAAGATTTCTAGCTTTTTTTGCTTCTTGGTTATAGAGTGAAATTAGAGATGGCCACATGACTTGTTCCCATAGCCCATGAAATGAGTGTAAAAAATATGTATCATATCCAGACAGAAACTTTTAAGGGCCAACACATGCTTCAACATATTCTCTTTTTCCCTACTACAGTGACTGGCAATACTGTAAAGACTGGCTGTTTCCTTAGCCAGGTTCTGGAACAATGATAATGAAAAGAGTTCCAGCAAACCCACAAAGGACATATAATGTAAGCAAAAATAAACTGTTGCTGTATTTAGTCATTAAGATTATAGCATAACCCAAACTATCCTGACTGAGACAGATATAAAAGCTGAATGTAAAGCAGTTATTTAAAGAATAGATTCCTACAAATGAGGGAGATAGAATAGGATAGGTTAGGATTTTGTCCCTTCTCCTGCCTAGGGAAAGCTGCCATAACAGAAGGTTTCCATCAGGGTACACAATACAGTTCTGAATGACACAGAGTTCAGGCTGCGGGGCAGAATAAGTCTTGCCACCATGAGCAAACCTACACCTGGAGGAAGCCTCTGCTCTGCAGCCAGATGCTAAGGAAAATGAGGCTCCTCCCAAATGCTACTTCTCTCCTTCCTGCCACTTGAAGAAATCTGAACTTTAGTCTTTTTTTTTTTTTTTTTTTTTTAAGATTTCATTTATTTATTCATGAGAGACACAGAAAAAGAGAGGCAGAGACATAGGCAGAGGGAGACAGGCTCCTTGCAGGGAGCCCGATGTAGGACTCGATCCCGGGACTCCAGGATCTTGCCCTGAGCCGAAGGCAGACGCTTAACCGCTGAGTCACCCAGGGATCCCTGAACTTTAGTCTTGACAGAATATAAGTAGGTTCATCCATAAGACGCCAAGCCCATTCCTTAGCATTTTAGATGCAATAGCTGCCATACAACTTTGTAGCTACCTTAAAGGATTTCATCCTAAGAGATATTCAAGGGACAAGTATCATGCTACAGTTCCTTCTTTACTGTTAACCTTAATGAAGGCCACAGGGAAGCTGAACCTCAAACAGGGACTAGCTAGTTTCTGTTGGTCAGCTGGGTAAACTCTATTACAAAACTCAAAACTATGAATTCTATCAGCTTATTGCATTTGTAACTTTTAGGAGCATTGCATACAACTGTGCAGAATGGGCCCTGCATAATAGCACCCAACCAAGGAGGGGAATGGTGGACTCTAAGGCTGCATTTATCAGGAAGAAAGGCTCTGTTCTCACAGGGCACACAAAAGAGCCTTCTGTTTATCAGATTATGCCTACAGGCACTTTTTAGACTAACTCACCATTCCTTACCCACTTTTACCAGATTTTCTTAGAGACCATCCTTAGAAGTACTATCAAGGAGATTTACCTCATACCTGACAATCATGGGACCCTGACAATTTTGGGACTCCTTGAGCTCTGATCCTTTCACCATGAAGATATACCATAGTAACATATAGTATATGTTTGTGAATTTGGACCACATGCTACTAATGAGAAATACGGACAGGTCACTGGCACATGAGATATCAGAAGTATTCTTCTGCTGGAATTCTACATTCTGACAGAATCCTTCCAGTGGGTGGTAGAAAGTAAGAGAAATTCTACAGCATTACATGAAACAAATGATATAATTTTGATGTGCTAGAGTCCAGAGTTTTCTAACTTTGTACTGATATTTTAGACCAGATAAATTCTTTGTTAAGGGGAGCTGAATGCCTTGTCATTGTAACATTTTTGGCAGCATCCCCAGGCCTTTATCTACTAGAAGCCAGTAGCACTGTTCATTCCTCTCTCCTCTAACTGTGACAAAAAATGTCTCTAGACATTGTCAAATGCCCTCTGGAGGGTAAAATCACACCAGGGCAACAACTCTGCTAGACCTATACTTTTATCTCCAGCAGGTGGTGTGTGACTCACAAGATGTGTTCTGGGACTGACAGGCCCATCACTATCTCCATCTGCTTGGTGGCATCTGAAACTGATATAGGGCTCCCCCTGATCCAGGTGGCAAGTAAACTAAGGAACTCTGCCAAACAGATTGAGGCTGGTCCTATTTCTAGCAGGTAGAAAAGAATTGAACCTTAACTTTTTGCTTGCCTTTTTCCCCCTATGTCAACCCTTTCTCCTTCTATTAACTCCTTCACTGCTGTCCTTCTCCTAAAAGAAGGAGAACCATGATTCCAACTTATTAAGAAGACCTATCTTCCAGGCAAGATTTAGCCCAATAGAAAACTTTGCTATTAACCCCTTGCCAATTCTGGTCTCTGTCTACCATTCAATGTCAACATGTCTTGGTATTGGCTAAAGAAGTCTGAACTGCTATATTCTCATCAGCAATTTTAGCTTGTCTACTTTGAAGGGCTGCTGTGGGGAAAAAGCCAGACTTAAAAACTGACCCATTTATATAACCTCAACAGATCAACATTTATCAAAGCAGGAATGGTCTGATCCTTGGATATGCTTTGGGCAGTCTGATGTCTGACTTCCACAGAAGACAGGGCCTAAATACACTAACCCCATTGCATTTAGATACTACAGAGACCCAGGTTTCTTAACTTTGGCACATATTCGTATATACTCACATCTGCTCATGCTTATGAACACATATATGCAAACATATCTAAATTTTTATATATACATAAAAAATAGATCTCATAAGCAATGGGGGGAACCTGTATTTTTTACTCATATTTCATGACAAAGTTCCATGTATATAAAGACTAAACAACTTTAAAAAAAATCCAACTTTAAGAGTCATAAAAAATATGGGAGAATGTTTAATAAAATTAGGGTGAAAAGGTCTTTCCAATATACAATGGAATATTATTACTCAAACATGAAAAAGAATAAAATCTCGTCACTTGCAACAACATGGATGGATCTAGAGTATACAATGCTAAGTGAAATATAAGTCAGGGAATGACAAATGCCATATGATTTCACTTTTATGTGAAATTTAAGAAACAAATGAAAAAAAGACAAAAGACCAGATTCTTAACTATAGAGAACTCCTGGTTACCAAAGGGGAGTGGATGGGGAAATGTTAAAACAGTTAAAGAGGATTAAGAGTAAACTTATCATGATGAGCACTGAGTTATGCACAGAATTGTTGAATCACTATATTGTATACCTAAAACTAATGTAACGTTGAATGTTAATTATACTGGAATTAAAAAAAAAAGAAAAGAAAAAAGGTCTTTCCAATCAAAGTACAAAACTCACAAGTCATAAGAGATTGCTGTGACCAACTGTTCCACAAATTTATCTTAGAGATATACTTTTATAAATGGTTGAAGACATATATGTATCATACTATCACAACAGAGCAAAATGTACAGCAGACCAAAAAATATATAAATGTCCACTGATGAAGACTGACTAAATTATGGTACTTTCATATGAAGACTGACTAAATTATGGTACTTTCATGTAACAGAACATCACACAGTTATGAAAATAACTACGGAAGACTGGCATGTGCCAGTATGAAACAATCTGTCAGATATATTGTTGAGTGAACACAAATTATAGGAAGAATATGTAATATCTTTCCCTTTATGCAAAAAAAAAAAAAAAGAGCACTATCTAAAAAGATTTTTGCCTATATGCACAAAGTACTTCTAGAAGGACATGGAAGAGATTTCTGTGGTTGTCTCTAGAGAGGAAAATGAGTCTGGAAAGAAAGGAAACTTGCTTTCTATTGTATATCCTTTGAAGTTCTTGAATTATTTCTTAGATTGTGCATAAAGTCTATCACAAAAAAATTCAAAGAACATATTTCAAAATAGAATAGCAAATATCTTACATTGAGGATAACAGAGAATTCTTACCTTTCTCTGCAAAATTTAAGTGAATGTAGTATGGCAGGTCTCTTTTGACGTAAATTCCATAAATGTAAGGTGTCATCAGCCAAGGCACTCACAAGAGCTCCCTTAAAAATAAAGTGTAATATTTTTTATAAAGAACACATTTTACAAACATTAAAGTTACTAAAGAGCTGTCAAAAAAAAGTCTTCCCAAGTTTCAAAACTTTCAGTAAATAGATTTAATTTTCAGAAACATTTGTCTCACCCAAATTCTAAGTAGTAGATATAATACACTGTTATATGTATTTGTACAAAATGTTTTAACTTCTTCAACAATTTAAAGTATAATTTAGTATCTTATAAACTATAAGTACAGTAGGATCTAGATGGATATTACGGTTGATAGCTATAATCAGAAGTAATATTAGAGTTACTTGACCACTACTACATATCATCTTGACTAGAAGAAAAATATAATATGAAGTAACATTCCCATTTTAAGAAAAATTCTTTAGAATGTACTATGCCTAGATCATAACTCTACTACTAGAATGATACAGAAAATAAAGATAGCACTCAGCAACTATAAGTTCAATAACCAAAAGATCGAACAATCAACTAATTTAGAAAGTTAAAATATCTGATAGTATTAAATAATATTAAGTATGGAGAAG